>NW_006800236.1:241963-249328 GCF_000485575.1 Poecilia formosa
TCACAGAGACTATTCTGGTTGGTCGAGTTTATGGGACGAGCTTCTCAGATCTCCGTGCGGCCGCGCGCATTAACTCTAAGTAGACAACGCATTTGATATGGTTTGATGCATCGTGTAACCGGAAAAATAATACTTAAAATAATATAAAATCTGCGTGATGCGTGACTCCGAGGAAAGCGCGAAAGCTCCTCACCAGGCTGAACCTGCATGATCAGGTTAGCGCTGCTCGTTATCCACAAACTCTCCGGCCAACCGGGACCACAGACATAAACTTTACAGGGAAGACAGACACAGAGCTACACGCTGGGCAGCGTGTTGACATGTAAACGCCGCATATAATTGTTCGTTCACAAAGATAAATCATTCTCACCACTCCACAACGCGCCTCTGTATTCGCTACAACTTTTTCCTGCTGTTCACATTGAGCTGCGCAACCAGAGCTAACGCGGCGGGTTTTAAACTCTTACCTAGAGTTCTCCAAAGGATCATAATTCCTCACAGTAAGTTGATGTAAATATCCATACAGGTCAGCCTTTGTCCAGTTTGAGTGAAAGGAGGCGGCAGCGCGCGATCCCGCTGAGGTAAAGCAGCGGCAGCGCGCGAGGCAAAGCGCAGAGGCGCCAGCGGTGTGATTGGTCCACGCTGTCGGGTTTTAAATGCATAAACTATAAACCTATTATAAACCTATCCTTTAGGAATAAATCTGCTCTGCTAGTGAAATGCTAAGAGCAAAAGAGACGCTTGCAGAACCGGCTTTAAAAAACAAACAAACAAAAAAACGATCCGCCCCCCCTCCCCCTTTCCTAGTAACGTAAACAAGCAACGCTTAGCCTGGCGGCGGGGCTAGGAAAGCATGGCGGGCCGCCAGGCTTATAATACACTGGGGGAAACCCTGAAGTGTACTTTATTGATCCAAAAGGGAAATTAATATAATTTAAATTTAATTAAAGACAAAAAAACATTTAAAATACATTCAATAAGTTAAGCTATTTAGCTTTTCTATATTTCATTATTTCATAATTAAACAATATGCAAAAATAATTCATAAAAATGTGTGTACCTTACATTTTTTAGAAGTCATACAGGCAGGAGCAAATATTTAACAGTTGTTAGGTTGCAGCATATTTGCCTCTGTCGTCGGGAGCAGACGCTGAAATTGTCACGTCAACCTCAGGCAGGCTCTGTCCAGTAACGCATGCAGTCGGTGAACTTTCGTTTCCAGTCATTTTTCCTGCGCTCGGATGTGATTGGGTTACAGTTCGGAGTGGATCAGCAGCTCCCTGCTGCATTGCTGCTCTGCGTCAGGGAGGTTAGTTACTCTCAACTCCGCTGTGGTTCATCACATGCACACAATCTGTGCTCACTAATTTCCAACCTTTCTGACCGGTGTCGTCTTTTACTGACGATTTCCTGCCCCTGGCTTTAACCTGTTTCTCTCAGCTTGTGCGCTGCTGGGAAGGATGACCTTTTTGGATCTCATGCCGCTCCATCGTGGTGGTGTTTTTCCCCACTGCAGCGTTCGTTTCAGCATGGACTTGTGGCAAACAAAGCAGTTTGCGTAGCCTTTTTTTGTTTGCAGGGGTCACGGGGTCACTTGTTGTTTATTTTTGTTTTATGGTAAATGGTAAAAATAAGTTGCCGATGCTTTCCTAAAGCGGAGATGGAGAAGTTTTGTTGTAGCAAGTTGGGAAGGTGGAGCTAAATTCTGGAAGAAAATCCACACGAGATTTGAGTCTGAGCGTGTTAGAACGGCCTAGTCAAAGTTGCAAAACTTTAAATTTGATGTTGCTCTTAGAACACACGCTGTGCTTTATAATCTCACCTTCGTCAAAGGAGGTCAGAGCTTTTAACGATGCCTCAACCTTTTTATCTCTCTCTCTTTTTTTTAAGCTGGTAATGTTTCCACTAATGACTTGAAAAAAAGAAAAAAACAATTCCGATAATCCAGAGTTAACTTTCTCTCCAGGGAACTGGATCTGTTTGTGTGGTGCAAAGCGCAACAACAAAGATTGCGCCGTTTCCTTCTCGCAGCTCTGCTCTGCTGCAGCGCCGGTCCGACCAGATGACCCCAAAGGTCAAGGACCAGAGTGGAGGGAGTCCCTGGAAATGATTTCTCACATTATACCTCTGTTTGCTTTTTGTTATACAGCTGGAATTTGATCAACATTAATCACCAGTTACGTGCTGCCGGCAACCCAAGCAGCCTGGGAAACAGCAATGCTGCTAAAGTGTTTTTTTGTTTGTTTTGTTTTTATTTTAACTTTTTTTTTCCTCGACAGCGTGGAAATCGGGGAGAGCGTGCGCGGCGAGGACGTCTACATCATCCAAAGCGGCTGTGGCGAAATCAACGACAACTTGATGGAGCTGCTGATCATGATCAACGCCTGCAAGATCGCCTCGTCGTCCCGCGTCACCGCCGTCATCCCCTGCTTCCCGTACGCCCGGCAGGACAAGAAGGACAAGGTCAGGCGAGCCGCAGAGCCCAGAGAGTTATTCCCCCTGCAGTGCCGAAGTGGCGACTCCCAAAAGAGAGAGAGAGAGAGAGAGAAAAAAAAAAAAGTCGTGCAGCACGTTCTGCATGTGCGGGCACGCTTCAGAAGCACAGCGCCAGCGCATCTGCACACCCCGATCATCGTTTTGTTTTGTCCTTTTTTTTCTGTCTGGATTCAGAGTCGAGCGCCTATATCGGCCAAGCTGGTTGCCAACATGCTGTCGGTGGCCGGCGCTGACCACATCATCACCATGGACCTCCACGCCTCGCAGATCCAGGTGTGTGAGCTCAACCTGTCAGACGAACATGTGAACATGTGTAAAGGGATAAAAAAAATACACAAGGAAAATGGGAACTAAATTTGACTTTTTAAATTTGACCTCGGTTTAAAAAGACTTCCAGAACTCAAATCCTTACTGGAATAGTTTGCACAGCCCCTTTTTACAAGAAAAAAGCTCTTCTTCTTCTTCTTTAACTTTCTATAAGTGTTCACTCCTTTCACAGAATTTAAGGTCTAGAAACAAAAAAAGTTGACTTTGTTCTCAATTCTTGGTAAATACGTTTTATTTATATTCTAATTAAAAGAAAATATTTCAGATTATATATAGAAGAAATGCTAAATAAGTGATTGACAGATCATTATGTAGAAAGGTGATGGTGTAATAGGGCAGTGCATGTTGAAATAGATGGGTTGCAAAGAGAATGGTTAGGGTCAAAGGTCAACAACCTTTTCAGCCCCATGTCATTTTTGCTTTCTGTTCAGCTGAACACTTGTTTATGCTCTCCAAAAGGAAAAAAAACTTTTTTTTATTTAACTCCTGTCTTAGAAAATTAGTTTATATTTTTAAATTCTACAATAATTTTAGGGTTTATTTATTTATTTTTTTAGTAGGGTCTATCTATAAATTAAAAAAATATTTTTACAGACAAAGATATCAGAAAGCACATTATTTGCAACTTTTTTTTAAAAAAAAACCTACGTCATAAAAATAACATTCCTTTGTGGAAATGTTTTGCATATGTTGGATTAAGAAACAGTGAAAACTGATAAAGTTAACCTTTAAAAAAATTAATTACCTTTACATTTTAAAAAATTTCTCAATTCTTTAGCACATTTTTCCAAAGTTACTATGTTTGTGCAAACATCTGAGTCTTTTTTACATATAGTATAAAGATCCATAATATGGAAGACCAAATGTGCCATAATCAAATAAATAAATAACTTGTTATGCACATTTTTGTTTCTTCAGAACATTTTAATAAAAACAAAACTTTAAACATATTTATGCATCATTTTGTGAAATATTTTGAACATTCATTAATTAAACATATTGAAGCCACATTATCGTTTCATATTTCCAGTGCTTCATTCTGTCATGACATAATTTCCAGCAGCCACAGTGCCGACCAATCACCTTATCTTCCACACTGTTGGCCCTGCCCACTTATTTTTATAGGTGAGGCTCACAGATAAACTTATGATATACACAGGACTAATCCTGAAGTAAATATTTATACAGTAAAATAAACATGCCTTGAACATTCAATAAATACACATTTTAATTTATTATTCTATATGATTATTAATTTCAATCATCCTAAAACCAATTCAAACCAGATCTGGCAGAAAAGCTCTCTATCTCAGTTCCTTTTAAAGTCCCACTAATTTTTTTTTATTTTTATTTATTTTAAATAAATAATTACTTCCTTACTCTCATCAGTTTTCTGTTGCTTTAAACTTGAATTATTGATCCGACTGTAGATTTAGGTGAGTTTTAGCCTTCTGTTGTCTGTTTTAATCTCTTTTCTCTTGTTTAAAAGCGTTTAAATGTCTCTTGGGTCGTATTTAGTCGCCTAGGAAACAGTTCATGCATGCTTACTGAACTTTAAGAAGTTAGGAAGTCGAGGACTTATCAACTAAATAAATTTCTCAAAATTGTGAGGTTTTCTGAACTCCTAAGCCAAATATTTCTTTTTTTTTTCTGCGTTCTGAAGGGATTCTTTGACATCGCCGTGGACAACCTGTACGCAGAGCCTGCCGTCCTGCAGTGGATCAAAGAAAACATTCCTGAGTGGAAGAATTGCATCATCGTGTCTCCAGACGCCGGCGGAGCAAAGCGGTGAGCAGATTTGATAAGACGCGTCGGGGGTCAAAGGGCAGCGTCGCCGGGTCGGATAAGCCGGAGATGGTCTTGCCGCTCGTCGCATAGGCACAACCGATTAACAAACCCTCGGTTTGATTCTGTTTGGCTTTGGTTGCGTCTCGCGCAGCGTGACGTCCATCGCCGACCGCCTCAACGTGGACTTCGCCCTCATCCACAAAGAGAGGAAGAAGGCCAACGAAGTGGACCGCATGGTTCTGGTCGGGGACGTCAAGGACCGCGTGGCCATCCTGGTGGACGACATGGCCGACACGTGCGGCACCATCTGCCACGCCGCCGACAAGTTGGTCCCTCCCTCTCCCCTTCCCACCCCGTTCAGGTCCTCGAGGCGTTCGCCGCTTGCCCCGAACGTCTCTCTCAAAGGCGCCGTGTTGGTTTGTCGTTCATCAGGTTGATTGACGCCGGCGCCACCAAGGTCTACGCCATCCTCACGCACGGCATCTTCTCCGGTCCGGCCATCTCCCGCATCAACAGCGCGCCGTTCGAGGCCGTGGTGGTGACTAACACCATCCCACAGGAGGAGAAGATGAAGGCGTGCCCAAAGATACAGGTAGGCTTTTTACGTTTTTTTTTCCTGCTAATTCTGAAGGTCACCTACTGATCCCCTCGACTTGAGTCAAATATTTTGGATTTTATTCCAGAAGTTTTCTGTTTTTGATGAACTTCTGCCCCAATCTTCCCCGTAGACTCGTTTGTAGTCTCCCTTCTTGCTTCTCAAAGGTTGACTTTTTTTTGTCCTTAAACAACTTTGTAACTAAATTGGATAAACTGTATCGTATAACGGTGAATTGAAACTGTCTTCTTGAGTTAATTTGTCTTGTTTTTATCTCCTAAGTTGGGCTGGAAAAGTTTGAAAACTTACCTTGAGGATTATTGAACGGTGCTTGAATGTCACTGAAAGTTGTTTTAGTTTTCGGAGCCTCAGTGAATGCATCAGAGGACAGAAGTGAAACTTTTAGAAAGTGTTCCGCAGAACTGAGCTGGCTCCTGCGCTTCTCACCAGGTCATCGATATCTCCATGATCCTGGCCGAGGCGATCAGGAGGACCCACAACGGCGAATCGGTTTCGTATCTCTTCAGCCACGTACCTCTGTGAGGAAGAACCACCCCGCCCTCCTTCTCCAGCTCCTCCTCATCATCCTCCGTTTCTCCTCCCACGAGGCCTCTCTGGCCGGCACTTTCTGGCCGAACAGCCTCGCTCGTGTGACTCCCAAATCGGTCACTCACACACACACACATCCTCAGTGACATTTCCACCCAGCAGACAAAGACCAAGTTTGTATTTATGACTTTCCTGTTAGTTTTAAGTTTCACTTCAACCAAGTGGTCCATCGTGTCGCATCTTATTTCTTTTTTTTCTTCTTTGTTTTTAAATTTCTTGCTGAATCCAGTTTCAGTCGTGCATTCCTCTCTGGCATGCGGCGTAAACATTTAAGAGCGTCTCCTTCTAACCTTTTTAACTCACTAACAGTCTGACTTGAGCAGGGATTCAGATTATGCCATCAGTTTTATTTTTTTATTATTATTTTTCATGAGCCACAAGCTGCTGTCATGATGTTAGCATGACCTCTCTCTGATCTAATCCTTCTGATTGTACTAAAAAGTTCTAACTAACGCAAGGTGCGGCAGGCTCGTTGCCTGCTCTCTCAAAAAAAGGTCATGAGAATCAATGGAGCCCAAAGCTTTTTTTTTAATTTCTTTAAATAGTGTTAAGAATCCGGGACCTGTTTGTTGTAAAGCGGCGTCGCTGCCACAGCTGTAACGGGTTACTTCTGTTGAGTAAAGACAGGTTTCACAGTGTGCCTGAAAGCGGCTTGAAAGGTGATTTTTAAAAGAAAGAAATGTGCTGATCTTTCTTTTTCTTTTTTTTTTCTTTTTTTAAATGTACCACAGGAATAGCTGTTTCTTTTAATAATAAAGCGCTGAAAATTGCAAACTGATCCCGACTGAGTCTGATTTTTTCTCTTTTACGCACACAGTTAGCAGAAATAAATACTTTATTAAGTCTACGAAACATGAAAAGAATGGGGCTAATTCATTTTGCACCTGCGTGGAAGTGGAGTTTGAATACGTATTTGCATCAAAGTGGCGTCGCACACAGGTAACGACGGTGCAAAAACGAACAAATATGGATTGGCATCTGCAAGAATGTCAAAAAATGCAGGAAATGATCAAACTGAACAGAAAAAAGCTGCATAACCTTTAATTAGTGGAACTGCAAAGATTTTTCCATATTTGATGAACATAAACCAATAAAATACACACCTGGAAATTATTTTAACTTTTACTTGAAGTTCCTTCTAGTTTATTGAAATCCCTCTTGAATATTTGAAACTTACTTCTTATTATCACTGATATGATAATTCTCACATAAAAGCTGTACTTTTTATGTTTTGAAAGCGCAGTAATTAAAAAAAGTTATATATATAAGGAACATGCGTTCTGCCTGTATTTCTCTAAAGGATGTTTAGATGTATCGAGCACTAAAACTGCTTTAAAAAGGAGTGTGGGCAACTAACAATGCCAAGGTTTCATTCATACATATATAATTGTGTGAATATATAAATAAATAGTTTTGGAGATAAACGTATTGCTTAACCCTCCTGTTATGTTCCGAGTCAATTTGACCCGTTTCAAAGTTTAAAAATAAAAAAAAATAGAAGTATTTTTTCTGCATGAAACTTTTTCTATTTGTCTTAATAGGTGCACTCT
>NW_006800236.1:250179-326526 GCF_000485575.1 Poecilia formosa
TAGGCAATATACAACTGGATTAGGAACGAAACGTATTTAATTGGCTTCACTTGTACATTTTATTTCGGTAAAAATCATTTGCCATGATGTAGCATCAAAGCTTAATTCGTGCTTTGTCTTGCGCACTCTCTCTGATTTTCTTTGTTGTTGCTCTGTGTGCGCGTGAGCTGCACGCGCTCAGTCCCGTTATCAACCCGCTGCTTTTATCTTGTGCAGCGGACTATTTCCTGTTTATAAATCCTCCCCGCCCCCCCTAGCTTTCTCTGTTAAAACCAAGACAGAAAGTGAAGCTGAAGTTTTTTGTTTCATTTAAGAGGAAGCTGAATGAAAATTTGGGCGGTGGTTCCCTCAGACTGCGACCCCGACGCCAGAAGTACGTGATTGGTGAATTTGCGGATGTTGCACAGCTGCCATCCGCGCTCAAATTGAACACCAAGCTTCTGAATTTAAATTGAATTTTAAATAAAAGGCATACATTCCCTGCTTTTCATTATACTCCCCATCAGCCCCCCCAAAGTCTACGCAGCATGGGAACTCCCATTGTTATGTAAATGCCAGACTAAGACTGGCTTCGGTGTTATTGTGCGTCCCCACCCCCTCTTGGGTGCAACATCCCGCAGCTGTGTGCGCAGGGCAGCGGGGATGCATGCCGATGAAATCGGGCTCTGCTGAGCCGCAGGCGAACAAAAGGAGGCGGTCCATTGCCGTGCACATTACAAGGAGCGAGCTGAGAAAGTGATATTTGTTGGCTGAGATTTTTTTTTTTTTGAGGCAACGCCCTTTTTTCCCTCCCCCTCTTCCTGATAAAAAAACAAGACCGCATGCTTTAGGCGGATTTTAAAAATGCGTCATTAATATCCAACAAGCTCCTTTTTTCCGTCCCTTCAGGTTTCTTGCACGTGCTGTAAATTAACTGAATTTTTTTTTCTTTTTGCTCCTCCTCTTAGACTAACTGCAACAATGAGTGACAAGCCCGACATCTCCGAGGTGACCAGCTTCGACAAGTCCAAGCTGAAGAAGACAGAGACGCAGGAGAAGAACCCCCTGCCTACAAAAGAGAGTAAGCCCTAGCTTTGGACTCTTGATTTCTATGATTTACCGTCAGGAAAGGTTTACTAAATCTCCTTATTTTTCTTTGACAGCCATTGAACAGGAGAAGCAAGCATCATGAAGCCCCTCCCTTCCCGTCATGCACTGTACACCCCCTTCTCCTCCTGCATTGCCTTGTTTTCAGTCACTTCTTTTAGCTGTATAACTCTGTAACCGAAATTATGAATCGACGACTATAACCAAGCTGCACAGCCATGTGGACGGATGATGCCTTTGTCAGTCTCATCCCCCTACCCGGTTCCCACCTTCGTGCTCCGTTCTGTTGGCCTGTAACAGAGGAGGAGGAGGGGGCTCTGATCTGGTCCAAACGCCACCGAGACTGCCGATGCTGACCTGTAGGTTGAGGGACCGTGGGGCGTGGTCTGCTCCAGGAAGCTCATCATCGTCGCACCTTCACCACCACCACCTTCACCACCACCCAGCATCCCGTGTGGCTGCTTTTGCGCCAAAGCTGAGGCGTCAGGCTCTTTTTGTCTTTTTCGTCTTCTAATTTTCGGAAATGCACAACTTTGTTTGTACGCTGGCCAAAATGTAAATGCCCAAAAATTGATACTGTCACAACCTTTTTTTTTTTTTTTTTGTATGTATACACGGATTAAAATAACGGATTCCATCTTGATCTAGGAGAAGCTCAAATGGACCTATCTTGCGGTCCGATTGTAACACACTTGGGCCCTCTTTGTTTTTTTTTTTCTGAGCGATTCAGGGAAGCGCTTGTGTCGCAACCTCCCTGAGTTGTCTCTGTTGAGGAAATTGTTTGGGTAACTGGTTCTGTGTTTGCTTTGAACTGTTAATCAAACTTCTTTTGGAGTTTTGTAAATTTCCCAGCAGTCATGTTACTCTGCCACAAACCATTGCCAGAAAATGGAAAACCGTGAAATGTTGTAATAAAAAGAATTTGTTACTAAAATGAACTCTTGACTGCTCATTCTGGCTACGTCACACACTCGAGTGCTCCCTGCATTGTCAAAATGCTTGCATGACTTTCAAATTTACTGCTGAATGATTTGCTTGAGTAAACATCTGCAAAGCCTGCCTTGTTTCCTGTGATCAAGGAAGTGGACTGCCCCAAACAGTAATGCTAAACCAAAGTTCAATCCTCAAGGGCTAGCATTTTTGCAATTGCAGAGTTATCCCTTCAACACTTGAACCAAATGTCTACAATACCTTGGTTTTGTTGAGGCCTTGCAACAAGCATTCATTTGCTTTTGGTGTTGTGGAAGTAGAGTAGGTCTCAGGAACCTGGCCTTAAACCAACTCTGCATTGAACACCTGTTGGCCTGGTCGTTATATCCTGGCCTGACCCAGAATTGCAGGGTGTCTCCTGCAGGGGATTAACTCTGCCTTTGTCCCAAATTAGCTACTTGCTACAAGGTCTAATGACATTAGCATGGTATTGCTTTAAGACAGTGGTCTCAAACTTTTAGATGTCTCTCTGCTTCAGCACACCTGGCTCCAATATTGGCTCAGTAGTGGAGCTTGATTGCATGCCAGTGTAAGACGAGGGACTCTGGCCTTCGAGGACTGCAGGTTGAGACAGCTGCTTTAAGAGGTACTCGTACATCTGAAGGGAGTTACTGGGTGTTTTAACAGGACTGGGCAAATTGTTTTGTAATGACACTGCCAATACTATCAAGGATATGTCGGTATTGAAGTCAAAATCTCACAAATGTACATAATAGCTTCAATCCCTTCAACTACATTTGATCTTGGAAAAACCAGCTAGTCAACGAATCTTGGTGTAAGTGGATTACTGTTAAATCAGATGCTCCTAATGAGGCATTAATCTCACTGGGGGAGGGAAGAGTGGCGAGCCATGCAGGTCAGTGGGGAAGTGGCGAAGGGACGAGGCGGCCCGCTCCACGCTCCCAGATGGGATTAGCACCTCCCCTCTCCTCAGCCTTCCAGAGAAAGTGGATTTCAAAGGGGGGAGCAGCTGATAGGGTGGAGCCGCCGCAGGGAGGTGGTGGTTGGGGGAATGGGGGGTGAGATGTGTCAGCACTGAGCCGATCCCCACGCGTGTCCTGCCTGGTAACCCATAGCAACAGCTGCTGCTGAGTCACCGCCTTGCTGGGGTTGGGCGGTCGGACGCTCGGTCTCCCCAGCAAGCATCAAATCTGTTCAGCTGGTCGCGTTTCGAACACCCGGGAGATTACAAATGTTTTGTCTATATTTAGATGCATTTGTCCATCTGGCCCCTCCAGCATTGTTTCTCCAGTGAAGGCATTTCTTTGTTACTGGCATGATTTATCAACAGTCACTGAGAGGAAGTCTCCCACTAATGCAGCTCCATTACCAGGCAGCTAATGGATGTAGCGTCTTTGTCTTTCAGCTCTTATAAGGCGGAAGCGGACACTGAAAATACTTTCTTTTGACCACAAATGTGTCATTTTGTCCTAAAGAGGGGAACTTTTTTTTTCTTCTTTTTGCTGGTTATACTAAAATATTCCAACATCTGCTGGATTGAATCACTTAGAAAGGACATGCTTAGAAATATATTTTCATGTCAATATCTCAAGATACATTATTTATCTCCTTATCCTGAAGTAATGGAGCTATTTATGTTGTTAAATCTAGAAAATATTTCAAAATAAGAGCTCAGAGATGAGACAGTTAACCCCAAAGGAGGCAATTGTTTCAAGATTACTAGAAATCTGGATAGCTATTTGGAAAAAAAAACCTCTTATGTAAAAATATTGGCATAAATTATGTTTTATTCTAAGATAGCTCTATGGAAATACATTTTAAAGCAAGACTGCCTTCTTCTGTCTAAAATATAGAGATTAACAAATCGTTATCTTGAGATGTTTATCTTTGACCTCTAAGGTCAACTTTGAATTGCGACCGCTAAGCTAGCAGCAAGTTTACCTCAGACAAAAAGAAATGTTATATTGAGAAATTAAGATAATAAAACCATAATAAAGGCTATAATATTAGGTATATTAGGTAATGATTTACTTTAACATAATATAAGAAAAATAAATTTCCAAACGTGACCGGTCTAACAAGTGTTGCTAGGCCAAATTAGCGAAATACTATCTTGTGAAAATACCTGATAATTCTCTAAGATATGGGGCTTTGTCTTGAGATTAAGTAGTTACGATAAATAAAGGTTCTTTCACTTGAAAATTTGAGAAATTATTGATTTTTTAAAATCTTGAGATAACTTTGTGTAAAAGCCTCTTCTGTGCATGCTTTTACACATATACTGCTATTAAGTTGTACGGGGCTAAAATAGGTAAATCTTGGGGGAAAAAAAGTGTTTTTCAAGATAACAAGACAGGATTAAAAAAGATATTAAAGCTGGAATAAACCATAAAAATCCTGGTCATTTTGACATACTGACATTTGCTTTCCTTAGCTAATGATATAAAATTACTTTGGCCATCTTGAGATAATAAAAAATAGCTCCATGGAGAGGCCTTCATCCCTAAAAACAATCCCCTGGCTCTTCCTCTTGTTTTCTCCAGGACTTAGCATTCAGTTTCATTATCCATCCCTCTCTGACAAAGACAAAACGCTGCGTCTGCTGTGGATTTCCATGGCAACCGCCCTGTCGGGAGCTGCGTTTGCTGTCTGACTGCATGCTAACACCTGGGCATTAGCATTAATAATATCCTCGCCTCTCTTTGTCTGCCAGTGTGGCGTGCAGAGATGCAAACAGGAAATGGATGTTTGTGCCATTATTTTGACTTCCTGTCTGAAGCATATCTCCTTGTTCTGTCTGTTGTCTATGTTTTTTTTCCTTCTTTCTTTCTTTTCTGTGTCTGTTGCTGTCTTTGGACGTCTAGAGTGACAAAGAGAGAGGCAACTGTGCAGCATTTGTCCGTTTTTCGCCCGGCTGCTGTGTTAGAGGTCAGCAGGCCCAGCTGCTCCCCCACTGCTGCCTCCTCTTCATTTTTAGACGACATATGGTAATGTCGGGTTCAGCCCGAGACGTCTGACCATCATTCGATATGATTCTCGAAGTGGACGGGGACTTCCACTGAAATTGGAGCTGGATGTAATGTTTCAATTAAAAAAACAAAACAAAAAAAAAACGTTAGAAAAACTAACTGTCCACAGTTTTTATTGTCTAAAATAATATTTTATTTAGACCAGCAGTGCTTTGCAATACTATTCCTGGAGTTAAGCACATTTAGTTCGACGTCAATCAAAAACCTCAATTTATTTGTTGCCATTTTCATAGGATAGATCAATACAATCTGATTAGTGTGGCATGTATTTGCTTTAGCCGAGTCAACAAGTTAGCTCCAGCTTTTCAGCAAATGTCACCATGATCATATTGGGCGAAAAATAACTGTAAACATCAATTTTTAAAATTTTTACCACACATTATTGAGTTAGGTCTGAACTTTCACTAGGTCTTTCTAGCACTTGAATGTGCTTTGTTTTATACTATTCTGGTGTAGCTCTGGTGGTGTGTTTAGGTGAAAGGTGAGCGTTCACCCTGGTTTTAGGTTTTCTTCATGCAACAACACAGCATGATACTGCTGATGTTAAGGATAATCGTCCTGACCTTTGGTGAACTCAAACTTTTGGTTGTTTGTATTGGATTTTATTCAAGAGTACAAGGGGTAGAAGGCATTTTTCTTTCCACTCTAACTTTGAGGAACGACTTTGTGACCAAAATCCACCAAAGTTTCTGGTTGCTGCATGAGAGAATGGTTTCACCGAGAGAATTTATGGATTTCTGAAATCAGCCGTTTACGAAATGTTTCCTGCAACAACAATAAAAAAAATAAAAAAATAAAAAAAAACAGGTCTGCTCAACGTTTCGCCACATTTTTTCTTTTTTTTTGTGCAAGGTATTTACAGCAACCTGTCGTTCTGCGTCCGGACTTTGCAGGAAAGCAGGAACTGCTCTTTTATTTATTATCTTTATTTTTTTTTAAACCAGCGCATTCCTGAGCAAAGAGACAAATTGCTCTGACATGAAATAAAGGTGAGAAAAAAAAAACACTCACAGAAAGCGTTTTTTCTTTTTTATCTGTGAGAAAGCAGACAGGAAGCAGAGAGGCAGAGAGAAATCCCCTCTCTCTGCAGCTTTAAACTGGAGCGCTGACTGCATACAGTTGCATAAATAGCAATTACATCAGATCTTTGTGGGTTTAGTTGAAAGCCTGATGCACAGTTCAACATGAAGCAGCTAAACTGCAGCCTGGTTATCAGGGTGAGAACGAAGCAGGTGTGACCCCCCAGCCCCCATGTATCAGACTGAGCTGCTCTGCCAGTCTGGCCCCAGGTGGAGCTCTGATCGATGCTGTCTGAACAACATTCCCCTCCTCCATTTGCTTCTAAATGCATTAGCCAACGCAGGAATCGATGCAGCTGCAGAGACAGCAGAGCTCATCATGTGTCAGCCTGACTCACTCTGACTTGTTGAGAGGAAAATATCAACTCTCAGGAGTGACGATGAGCAGAAGGAGACGTTTTTTTTTTCTTTTTTCTTTTGCTTCTGGCTTGAGCTGTGGGATGTGAAGGCGGGGGTCACATGAGTGCGCGTCACCTGGTTGGACCCGCCGGGTTCAGACTGGCGACCGGAGCTGAGCGACAGGCTCGGCGTTTCCGTCTCCACGCCTCCTCCTCCTCCTCCTCCTCCTCCCCCACAGCAGCAGCCGATTGGGGCCTTTCTACAGCTCCTCCGCTGGAGATGCTTTAGACTTTTGCTTTCTGCCTTCACCACACTGCACACAGGACATTTCTGCAAAAAAATAAATAAATATATATATATGTACGTATGTATATATATATATATATTATCTGGATGGACAATTTCTTTTGGTGGTTTTATTTTCAAACACTTCCAGTCACATTTAAATGAGTCTTCTACATCCTTTTAGAGAAATTTGACCCACTGTTCTTTGCAGAATTGCTTTAACTTAGCCATGTTTTGGTGTCGTTTTTAGTCAGCCGATCTCTTTCTCTCTCTCTCTCACCCAGGAAGCCATTTTTGCCCCGTCTTTTTGCAGTCGTTGAATCATTAACTCCGACTCTGTGTGTGGGAAATGGTCATCATCGTGCTTCACTGGTTCCCCAAAGCCTCAGGAATGACTTTGTAAACCTTTCCAGAATGACAAATGTCAAACGACTGCTCTTTGAGATCGTTTCGTCTACTTCATGTTGTCGGGCAGGTTCTCTTTCAAAACTGATTCTGAAGAGAAACTGAGCCGACCTGTCCGTAAGCTGTTTTTAATCACAAACTGCATTTTCGTTAACCATAAAATTGACATTTTGAAAATGAATTTGCTGAATGGAAACAGGCCAATTTCGAGAGAAAAAAAAATTGCGTTTTTTCGATTAAAAAAATGTGGTTTTGTTGGCCGTACTGTATCGCAAAAGTGCAACGGAAACACTTAAGAGTCACGTGATCAACAACCGGATGTTGCCACTAGCACAAACCAATAGTATGATGACGCTGCATGGTTTTAATGACTCATTGTGTGAACAAACTTATTCACGTGTGATTTTAACCGCGTTTCTTATTCATGGAAACATCGCGATTGCGATTTTTTTTTTTTACGTTAGTGAAATATCGAGAAAGTTTTGCGCATATTTCTAATGGAAACGAAGCTACAGTTAACTTGTGAGCCAACCACCAGGAATTATATAACCAGGTTCATATTTATATTCATTTTTTATGCGCTTTGCTCATTTTAAGAACCCAAGACGTGTTTCAACTCTGCTGCCAAATGTCTCCTTTTCACGAGTTCAGGGTCCAGATCAAAACTGGGAGAAGTCTGCACATTAACAGGCTAACGCGCATTACAGGCCAAGCGTGAATCTTCCTGGCACTCTTCCTGTGTTTGTGAGCCACTTACCAGCAAAAAAATTAACACAAACAACACGGAAAAGCGCATGAGCTTTGTGAAAGTCCAGGCGGACAAAGCAGCTGGACTCCCCGGCTGCAGGAATGTTGATCGTGAGCGTTAATTACCTGAGTAATCCCGGGAGAGAGCTGCTTAATTACTGCCCGTCGGTAATAACAAGCTTTGCCAAGCCGTGACCTCCTTATTCAGGCTTTCCTACTCAGCGACGTGGAGCAGGAAGACACACATTCAGGTACCCACACAGCGTTTAGATGGAGAGATTTCCAGAGGGAGGCGAGGAGAGGAAGAGAGGATTTCCTCAAAAGTCCCCAGGCGTTTTCTGATGTAAGGCTACATTTTTAGCCCTCAGTTTTTTATGGATTACCTTTTACATCTTAAAGTTGGAAGGGACAGCCACAAAAATGTAAAGAAACTCTTTTCACAATGCTGCATTGTTAGCATTGTCATGAAAAGTTGAGAGGAAGGAATAACTGGTGTAAAAAAAAGTTGTAGAATCCTTGTTTTAAGGATCCTATGTAATATTTTTTCCCTGAAAAACAGATTTTTGACTTTCAATTAACTGTAAATTACAGTTATGAAATTACAGCCTGGAATACATATTGTCACTCCAAAAACACAAAATGTCACCAAGAATTTTTGGTCTAGTTTCTTTGTGCTAATATCTCAGTGCCCTTTAAAAAGGACAAAACTGATTTACAAGTGAATTTGTAGCAAGATACAGGAACTCGTTTTAAGTCAACAATTCCTTTATATTGATGAAAAAGTAGTAGCTAAATGATGGGAAATGATTTTACTTACAACATGGGAGAAATGTCTTGTTATAATACGGTATAGCACTTTGTTTTTTCTTGGCAAGTCTTGGCAAGCATTTGAATGTTCACACCGGAATAATGTGCCATAATGTGATGGAAAATTTGGGGATTTTATAATTAACTACGCCTGATTAATTAACATAATTCTATGTCTTGTTCAAATTAAGGAATTAGAATCTGATTATAAGAACACTGGGCTGAGGTGAAATTAGATTTAAATGGAACATGTTTAGTGGATTTTGTGGTTTGGTGAACTGAAAGGGATGGATGGATGGATGGATGGATGGATGGATGGATGGATGGATGGATGGATGGATGGATGGATGGATGGATGGATGGATGGATGGATTATTGCAGAATCAGTGATTAATAACTCCGATCTTCCGTGTGGTCTTTGAAATTTGCAGGTGAATCACCTCGGGACACATTTTCATCTCGCAGTGTTGCTGTTTCACAATTGCTGATTGATGATTTGGGTTTGGAAAGGAGCCTGTATCTTTTATTTATTTATTTTTCTTATGCTGTCCTGATTTCAGCTGCACATTCTCGTGGTGTAATTACAGAAAACTGCTGCTGCTGCTGCTGCTGCTGCTTACACATTAAACCAGGAATGAAGTTTGTTTCTCAGTAGAGTTGCCAGTTTATGTCTGCGTTATCAGGGTGGAGTTGCGCTGATAAATTGCTGCCAGCGCCTGCTGCTAGTTTCTAACAGCGCCTCTCTGTTCTCCTCTGTACACGGTCTAAAGGAGCGTTTATTACTGCAAACATAAAAAAAGCACAAATTATTGTTTGTCTGACACCCTGAGGTTAGTGTAACTCATACGCTTAGTTTTACTCTGGGTTAAACTTCCCCCTTTTGTTACATCATATGAAAATGACTCAATCATAGTTTCTCAAAGTGCCATTTCACAACACCTTCTTAGGCTGTTGTTGCTTTAGTGATTCATGCTAAATGCTAAAGGAAATGTGAACAGATCTTCGAAATGTGTTTGTGTGCAAAGATTGTTGGAGTTTGGGACGACAGCTCTCGCTCTCCACTTAACCTCCTGACTCATATTTTTTTTGTTTGGTATTGTGTTTGTTGGCAAGGTTGGTTGTTTTTATGGCAATGAGTCAACCAGGGACAAGGGTAGCCGGACAGGATAATCAGAAACAACTATGTGGCATAAAGCAGGGCAACGAGCGACATGAGGAGCAATTCTCCTCATGTCATCGCCTGAAGCTTTTAGCGACGGTTTCTCTACGAAGTTCAATGAAAATATGACAAAGTTGTTTACAAAGATTATCCTCTTGTTCATCTGTCTACAGCTGCTATTTGTTTGACCATGTTGTTCCCAACAACTTTAAAGCAACAAACAGACTTTGATTGAAAGAATAAAGTCTGGATTTGTGACTCCAACAAATCATATCCGTTCATCATAATGAAGTAATGAAAACAAAAACATTCAAAAAAAGTAAGAAATTGTCAACAAAGCATTTATTTGGACTTAAATACGTTGGCTAAAAACTCGCTGGATACATTTTTGTAATCGTTAGCACTTTTCTACTTTAGCATTAGCGTTAGCTTAACATTTTCTAGCAAACTTTTAAAAATGTTTTTTTTTTTTTAGTTAAGTGGTAAAGACAGAGGCGAGAAAAATGAACAGATTTGACAAACTAATAAATTAGAATCTATTGCTAAGTAGCTAGCTGGTGTATGCTACTCTCTTATGGCAGCTAATTTCAGCTAATGAATAAATATGGACCTGAAACTTACATTTACGAGAATAATAAACAAATTTTAGGCAACACACANTCATGTCATCGCCTGAAGCTTTTAGCGACGGTTTCTCTACGAAGTTCAATGAAAATATGACAAAGTTGTTTACAAAGATTATCCTCTTGTTCATCAAAACTCAATTCACACCTTAGTCCTAACTCTGACCCCTGACCCAAAAACAGGGTTTCCCCTCGTGGGGACCAGGCTCCGGTCCCCACAACATAGTATATGTCAGGAAAATCGTCCCCACAAGGTATTACAAACAAACGCGCGCACACACACACACACACACACACACACACACACACAGACCTGATTTTTTTTCTCCCTGAAGACTCATATGCACATTCTTACAGCAGCCAAAAGATTTTAATAGTGTGACTTTTTTTTCTTACTTGTAGGGGAATGTTTTACCTCATCATATACTATATATGTGAAGCTTTTTTTAATCACATCAAGATGGTAAAATGTGTGCAATGAAATACAGCCTTTGCCTAGACAGTGTGCTGCCTGATTGAGGGGGCGCAGAGCTTTGCATTGACAGTTGCAGACGTCGAATGAGACGGGTTTATTTTTGTGACGTAAAAGCAGATTTGCTCTGGGTTAAGCATCAAGGACAACCCAGACAACAGGAACCTCCATTCACCAGTTCCTCTGGCATTCGTGGAGTTTTGTTGTGTCTCGATGAGCTCAGCACAGATTATACAACTACTAAATATGTCTTTTTTTTTGTTTGTTTTGGAGAAGAAGTTGAAAAAGTGACTTCCATGCCCTGAGGAATCTCCAAAGAGCTTTTGAATTATTCAAACCTTCATTGGGTAACCTTTGACCTTTCTGTGCTTCCCAATAGAAACCAACATAACCATGAGATTCATTACCCTTATATGGGTTCAGAAAATTAATCTAGATTTTAAAAGTTGACTCCCATCAGCTTCGACAGCGGCTAAGTTTGAAGCCTGCCTTCTCCGGCCTCCTGAATGCCCCAGCAGGCCTTTTCAGCCCCGCGCATGTGGCTCATGAAAAGGCCTTTTGTGTTCTCGGTTGCCTCAAAAGGAGAAGGACTTCACTTCCCCTCACTTAATACTGCAGCCGCTGTTTTTGGAGGCAAGCGATCCGAGTCGGGGTTTGCTCTAAACAACAAACAACACCTGTTAATTTAGACATCGACAAGAAGTCGCACTAAAAATGGTTTTCAGAGCTGGCAACGAATGGGGAAGTTTAGACGTGATTTGGCAACAAGCGCTAACAGGCCGTCCGAACAGCAACGAAACATGGAAGGGACGATGCTCAGGCTGTTTAAACAGCAAACGCCTCTTGGTTTTATGGGCTACGGCCTAGAGAGCGTTAATGCTCCCTCGTTAGGGGCCTGTGGTGAACATAAATGTCAGAGGGGAAGCTGATGTGGTGTGTTGAGCTTCAGTTTCTGTTTGCCGGAGCTTGTTGCATATCTCAGGCCAACTGTTTACTGCTTCATCATTGTAAAAAATAACTGCCGCAGACACGTTGTCCTTTGTCCTGAATCATACATAACCCCAGACTGAGTCTCTGATAGTGTGTGAGCAATACAGGTCAACTCCCAATCAATAAAGATAAGAAGACCTGATTTTCTTCAAGCCAAAAAACAGGATGAGTATTCATACTCCGAGACCTATTTTATGCTTTTTCATGTTCTCACCTCAACCTCATTGTATATTATAGATTTTTTTTTAGCTCATACTCAATGATGTTGGATGGAGAACTAGCAACAGATCCTCGGTTGGATTTAGGTTTGGATTATGACTAGGTTTGATTTAGGTGAATGGTTTCCAACTCCAGTTGTCAAAAGATGCCTTTACCAACACACCTCAACCAAATGGCTGAATTACCACCTCCAACATGTCATCAAGTTCTGATGAGGCCTGGTAATCAGCAATTTGTTAGATTCGGTTGGTATACCTAAAAGATGCAGGACAGGATCTGGGTTTCCATTACGAATGTGCGCAAGACCTTGTCGATATTCCACTAATGTCGGAAAAACACAACTTTGAAATCACGCTGTTTCCATTAGGTAAGAAACACACATGAATACGTTTTTTTCCCGTGATGTCAGTACATGCAGTACCATCGTCTTCCACGTTGCTTAAAGTCAAATCATAATATAAGGAGAACTTTACAGTAGAACAGAAGGTTTCAACTCTGGTTCACATACCAATTCAGAAGGTGGCTGTAACGCACACTAAAAGCTGTTTGCCAACCGTCAGTAAAATCAAAGAAGGTCTCAAAGACTAAGGTTGGACACCTTTTGACTAACCACTCCTTTTCTACTTTTGTTTGTTTTCGTCCATTTATAGAGAGAACTGCTGCCTCTCTCCATTGTCTCTTCAGTAGAACTAGATTCTTAATGCACGATGTTGGCATCATCGTGTTTCATAGTGGAAATATTGTGTTTGGGGTGTGATTTTTCTGCCATATCTAGCAAGTTTTCACCTTCTTCCATGCTCCAGCTGTGGGAGACGATGACTTTTAAAGGCAATTGGCAATTGGTTGCCCTTGGTTTTGTCCTGGAATGGCCTTTTTCATACAGCCTCAGTACATTTCAAAGAAGCGACTGCGGTTAAGTTTGAAGGGTATAAATACCGAAAAGTCTCACTTGTGGAGCCTGAGACTGATCATGAAGTTGTAGTGAAGCTGGGTTTGAAAGGTTTTCTGCTGCCTTGAGCACACCAGGAAGCGAAGGAGGTGATTGCTCTTCCTGTTTTCGGGTGCGAGTCTTTGCCTCAGCTGCACTCCCCTTTGCCAAGTGAGTATCAAAGGTGAGAGCGCTTTGTTCTGAGCTCCGGGTTAATGAATTATGGAAGTTTGAGGGCGGCAGGCCTGCTTGGTGTAGCCGCGACTTCCTGTGAAAATAAGCAATCCGCAACGGGGGGAGATGGGGGGTTCTGTGCAGAAGTTACACATGATAGCAATCACAGAATGTAAAGAGGATCCATGATTTTATGATGCGGCTTCAGTTATACTTCCTGCAATATCATTACTTCCCCACTTTGCAACACTGAGCATTTGTGAAAAGAATGCCAGATGCCCCTCCAGAGAGCCAGCTGGCCGCTGTGTCTTTTTGTCCCTTGAGGCCCCCCCCTTCTCGCATAAAAGCTATGGTCAGACGTGTGCCTACATTCTCTCCCACCCCTCTCGACAATCCTCTGCCGTCTCAAGTTGGACTGGACCCTTGCCCAGATGAGTACCGACTTGCCCTCTTTGTCTGCCGATCTGGCACACGAGTGGCTCTGGCAGCTTCGGCCAGTGGGCCCAGCTCCAGGCGGCACCCACGCCCCCATTGTTCCCTCTTGCCCTCCGTTGCCCCCTAAAAGAAATCTCCCCGCGTTTACGAGTTGGCACGCCGCCAAGCCGGGCACGACCACAATCACAGCGTCGGTGCTGCGCTGTAACTGCCTCGTTTGGCCCAGCTGTGCGTTGCCGTTTGTGTCAAATGGCGGCTGAATTAAGAAATGAATCCACAGCGGGCAGCAGCGTCAAACACAAGCTTTGATTCCTTGAGGATTTTTTTTTTAAATTGTCTATTTAAATTTAACCCTTGGACCCACAGTGATATTTGAATAAATGTCATTTAGGAAGGCATGGTCTCTTCTTTTAGAAAATGTCAGGGAGTTTCTTTCCAAAACCCGAGATTAATGTGTGATTTGGATTTGGAGTTTTCTTGCCAACTCCAAAATAAAAATCCAATATGGCCGCCTAACTTTTGTTTTTATATCATTTTTTTTTTACTTTTGACAATATTATCTAATTAACTTGTCATACATCAAAACACAACCTCCATGAGTGAACATAATGCTACATTGTTTAAAGTACAAAATGTTATTAGCTCTTAGCTTTTACAGCTAACCTGCTAGTTTGCTCACTGAGCAAATTGACAGACAAATCCTGGCGGTTTTCTAATTTTGGAACTTGTTGTTCAACTTGAGTGAGTTTTAACGTCTGACAGATCTTTTTAGATTGTAAAAGTTGTTCTATCTTGCTGATAATTAGATAATAATTAGATAATGTTCTGTCTTCTATCTTGCAGACAATTCTGCTAGATAACTTGAACACCACTAAACTTCACCAAAGTTTGGACATAAACCGCCGTATCTGATCCCCCCACAATGTTTAAAAAAGAGAGTTTCACACCCGACCTTTTAACTTTTTAAATGTACGAATTATGAAACCAAAACCACACAAAAGACAAATAGTCGTGCTTAGCCACAAGCCACATTTAATGATTAATCATTACATGTCAGCAGGAGAGCAAAGAGAACAGTGAAATACTGGAGAGATTTAGCTTTTATTAATATGTGGGTCTGTGTGTAATAAAAACGGAGAGGTCAAACACTCCAATAAAGAAGCGGACAAACAGATACAAGGCTGATCTTCTGAAAGAGCCCTCATCGGAATGTAAATGTTTGGATTGGCCCAGAAAAGACGGAGTCAGAGTCCATCTGTTACGCCGTCGATTAGCGTAGCGACCAGGCCTGGACAGCGCTACAGCTAGGCTGGAAACATGATTATAAACGACTGTTTCTCCAGTGGGTCCTGTTTAAGAAGGAGGCAAGATCCTTCGGGATTCGGCCGATTTCCTTCAGAATTTCATTGGAATGAAGCAAACAAGTGAGGTTTAGCAAGGAGGAGTGTGTGTTTGACACGAAAGCTCCTGCCAAACCGAGTGAATCCCACTCAGTCCTGACCAAGTTTTCGTTTTATTAAGCTGGACTTTTCCTCCAATCCCGAGAGTCGATGGAAAGTTTCAAACAAAGCAGGCATGGATCGACATAAGAAACACAGGAGGGGACATTTTAGTGGGACAAGTGGATGTGAAAGACTCCTCTTCTTTCTCCGCCTTCGTTGATCCCTCCCCCAACCCGTCAGAGGTCAGAGTGAGGTTATTTCCCAGAAACAGGCCCTCCTTTTCCAAAACAAGTTCTCACAAAAAAGAAAGAAAGAAAGAAAGAAAGAAACACAAAAGTATCCACAGTCCCAAGAGCTAAAAAAAAAACCCTCAGCTGATAGATGGGATTCCTGATGCTGCAAAAAGTCTAAAGCATGCCTTTTCACCGTTGCGCCGTCTTTTGTTGCCTTCTGGGAGTGACTCACACTGCCGTTCCGCCGTCATTGTGCGGCACGCTAATGGGGCTGCAACTGAATCCTCGGAAAGTGACAAAAAACAAGTGGACAGGGATTAGATTTAATGAGCCAGAGCGTTACTGTTACCGGTGAAACAGGTTTCTACGTCACAGCAGAAAGAACAGGAAGCCATCGAGAAATCACTCCTCACTCTGTACTCGCTGGCCATTTTATTAGGTACATCGTACCAACTTGGATGCGTCAGAATCAACTTTCATCTTCTCAGTGCAAGACAAAAGTTTGTTGATGGAAGCATCTTTGGAAATCGAACCCACATTTGTTCAACGGATCTGACTTTTGTGCGGTCGGTTCTTGATAAATGTTGTTCAGACTCAAAATAAGAAATGGTTTAAATTCTGCCAGTTTGAACTTTTGAGCAGCAATTTTCAAATTTTGCAACCAACTCTCAGCTGGATCTTGGCCTGGACTTTGACTATGCCATTATGACTCATGAGTATAGTTTTCTTTTGTGTCCTCTAAGGCCTTCATGCAGGATTAACCCACATTTAGCTTCACAAGTGTAAATACTGAAGCTATAAAAACTGATTTCTCCTTTTGAATCTTCTGCCCAGCCCTTTTAGGTTATGATTCCAACACTTTATAAAAAGGTGACTGTATCATATTAAAACAGTCCTGAAGTACATCAGAAGCTAACTGTGTTCCGTTAGGTGCCGTCCATGTTTACATGTCCATGTTGTAAAAACCTGCCTCGTATTACATGCTGTGTTTTGGCATCTGATAGCCCTTAAAAAGCGTCCAGGATCTGCTGCATTTCTCCCAGCAAATTGCCCGGATTGTGTTTCATTGCTCCGCCAGAACCCGAGCCAGCAGGCCCTCCGCTCGTTGCTGAGACACTTTTTGTTTTCTCGTCCCAATGCCTCGTGGACACATTTTATATCACAGCTACATTCTTGTAATTAAGAATGCAGCAGTAGGAGAACTGAAGCATTTCTAGCCTTTCTCTCTAACAAATAAACTACTGTGAAAATGTGTTTTACCACTTACAAATTTATTCTGTTATTTGATGTTTTTACTTGTTCCAGATCATCACAAATTTTAATGTCAGGCAAAAGTAATCTGATCTTGTTTGCGAATGCCTGATGTCAGCTGTTGCCACCGACGGAGCGGCAACCAGTTATTATGATTGGGGGGGATTTAATTTTAACATTTTCTGTCAATAAATGAAATTTATTTTAAAACTGTGTTTTTCCATTTACTCAGGTTATCGTCATGAGGAGCTGGACATTAAGGTTGTTATAGTTAACTAGAACGAACAAAATAACAAAAAGTGAAATCAAGAAATTGTTTTTAACTGAAATGATTAAAAACGGTAATAATGGGGAACTATGTTGTGCATTTATAAAACTAACTAAGACATATTGAAATTATAGATATAACACCCTCAGATTTTGTTTATGATTCTGTTTATTACATTTCAAATTGGTGTGAAATTATTATTTTTTCCTCACATAAGCAGTTTATGTCAACAATAATTTAATACATTTTTGAAAACTGTGTCTTCTGTTGGGGATTCATTACCTAATTGATGTACGCATAATTAATTAACCAAAGCATGAAAAAACTACTTCTAAAACTAATAAAAACTAAGCTCAAACTCAACTAATAATTACTATTAAAAGCCAGCAAACACACTCTAAAAACAAATGAAAACAGACTGAACTAGACAAAAAATCTCGGCGACATGATGAAAAGCCCAAATGTAATCGTTCTGAGCCTAATCTGGTTTTGAGGGATTTGTGTTACTAACACAATTTGTTTTCCCAAACTGGTTGAACCTGCTGGCAGAACAAATGTCACTGCGTAATCCTGCCTTCAGCAATCAACCTCTATTCAGAGTCCACCATTGTAAAGGCAATCTTCCGTTTCTGGGCTGCGTACATGTCAGTTTGAGAGCAGCGAATGTGTCGCTGTGTGGAGAAAACACGACAAAATGAGTCGACAATTATGTCGACACTGTTTTGAGTCGGTGAAGACGCGCCGCTCAAGAGTTTCAAGCATTCTGCTGCGTTAGCAGCCTGATGGGACGAGATGCTGATCCAGCCCAAGAAAAAAAAGAAAAACCTCAAGTTTTTCCCAACAATGTAGCATCTGTCTTCGTCTCCGGCATCTGATAGGAAGACAATGAGAGACTGACGGCCTTGAACATTCCTGCGCCCCCTCACAGGCCGCTCACAAGCTAGTCGCTTCGCAAGAGGGCGTGAACACCACGAGAAAAACAAATAAAAATAAGCTGGTTGTCATTTTTCCACGTGTGTGTCATTTCAGGCCTGGACCACATTCATTGGGTGACAGAAGCGGCTATTAGCCTGTTAGCCAGAGGGGGCGGCACGAAGTCCTGCGTGTGTGTTGATAAGTAGAACAACTTGTGCTTGTAGTAACAATGAGGCTGTGTGACAGTAATGCCAAGAAATACACACACGAAAAAAAAATATCCACAAAGCTCACTTTTGAATATTGTTTGGGAGTAATGCAGTGGAGTTTTAGTTGAAAAGAGAAGAAAATCAGGAGAAATGTTCCCTTACAAACCAGCACCCCACAGGTGTATTTAAAAGCCTCTTTTGTAGACCCAGTCTGCCTGTATTCCAACTTATGGGAGAATGATCACTTGTGATGAAACGTATCATTCGAAACAATGAAATTCTGCCAGATATTCTGGTAGATATTGTCATTCTTTGACTCCATGAAGTCTCTTTAAGCTAATGCTACATAAAAATATGCTGTTGTAGCTTAATTTTTGTTTTTATAAAAAAAAGAATCATTTTTTTCACCTTAAATAAAATCTTAATCACCATGCTGGGCAGCAGTTTACGCTTGAACAACGTGCCACAGCTTTCACACAAACTGTAAGTCATTCCTCGGTTTTCGCTCGTTCTCGTCTTTAAATTGAAAACTCTAATAGTTACACAATCTTGTTTCTGCAGAGTGTGTTTTCTGAATAACTAAAAATGCAGCAGTTGACTTAGATTTTATTATGTATGTTCTTTTTTTTTAAAGACTCTTAGTCTTTTTAGCGCTGAAATATGATGATAAAAGTTCTTTAAATGAAACCGTGTGCCATATGTAACAGATTGATCTTTTCAGTGGCATTCTGGGTTATTTGTGAATAAAAGGTGAATAATTCAACCCCTCCCACCCCCTTCACGGCTACTGTTAAGTATGGTGGAGGAAGTGTGATGGTTCTCTTTTGAAAGCCCGTAAAAAAAGACGATGCTACCCTGATAATATAGTTTATCTAAATTAAATTAATTGCGGAACCATTTGAGCAGGTTTTATCTTCACTGCTTGTGATTCCACAGACAACCACCAGCCTGTCAAGGGAGAAATAATATCACACCACAACAAACTGATTCAATCTGACAAGATGCTGATCACGCTGAGGAGACCGTAGCCAGATTCCCGACAGGCATGCATGTCCCGTCAGGTTTTTGCTGAGTTTTCTGTGATTGGATCTGACATAACCAACGACTGACAGACCTAGTGATGGGTGTTGAGATGCCCCAATGGCGTACAAAGCAACTTTTTGACACAACTCAACCATATAAGTATAGTCCTTTCTCTGGCTAATGCCAGAGAAAAGGACACGGTACGATACGGGGAGAGGAATGTTATAGATACAGATCTCACTCTTTAAAAATGAATAAACAGTGTATTGCCATGGTTCTCCGAGTGCACTGCTTACTTGAAATGTTTATACGAACACATTAGCTTAAAGTGTTTCAACTCCAAAATGAAATCCTAAATATTAGCAACACATGCTAACAGAAACGTATTTCTCTACATTTTGAACTTTCGCTTTGCTATGCCCACTAAGGAAGTTGTGTAGCATTTGACTTGCTTAGCAACATGCTAACTGAAAGTACTGCAAATAAAAAGTATTTATAGCAAGGCAGCCATATTGGATTTTGAGGTCGGGGTCGGAGAGTGGTTTTCTTCAAGTGGTTTTCTCTTCTTTTTTTTTTTTTTTTACTTGTTTTCATTGCATAAAATGATGAACTGAAACGTCTGCAAAGATTTATTTGCTGATGTGGTTCTTGAGTTAAAATATTTAAGATGCACATTGTGTAGTAAACAAAATAGTTTGATTAGTAAAAATGATTTAAGAAATGTCTTAAGAAAAGGTTTCATGTGATTAAGTGCATGACAAACATTTATCTTGTCAACAGCTTATCCCACCTGAGCTTTGGATCTTTGAATCTCTTACCGTGAGCTTCTTCTCTGACTTGTGGGTCATAAACTTTCCACTTATAGATAATTGACCTCCTTTCTGCTTGGACTCCATGATGCTGTTTCTAAAGAAAATCCATTACACCTGACTTTATTTAGCATATTGGAGTAAAAAGACGGGGCTAATGCTATCAAATTTAAAAATAACATTTCTGTTTTTGAAAAAGACACGCTAAAGTTTGAGTTTGTGACGTGACAAAGCGTGCCTCTAGTAGAAGATTAACTTAGCGTCTGGAAACCCCCAAGCATGGTTTTCTGCTAGAACCATTAATAAAGCTTTTATAGCACATCGTATCTTAGAGTAACGCCAATGATAAAAGCCTTATGAAACTTTTGGACACTTCAGTACCTGTCATGTCTCCCGTTTTGGCCGGGAAACTACCATATTGTACCCCCTTTCCCGCCGTTCTCCCATATTAGTATTTTCTTCTTCTTCTTCTATGGCGTTTACTGGCGGTTTACGGTCTTGGTGTATTAATGCCATCAACTGGACGGAGACATAATCCAGAAATAAATTTTTTCCTGTATCTTTAAAACGTATTATTATTTTCCCGTAAATATCCCGTAATATACTCCCCTTACCCAGGCGCTCTATGCTCTTACGCTAGTTTTACCCCGTTGGCTCTTATGTTAGCTTTACGTCACGGTAACGTAACGCTCCCTTACGACGCTCTTACGTTAGTAAGTAGCAATGGATGGTGATATTTCAGCTTGCTCCTGAGGTTAGCATAAATGCTAACTTCTTGTCTTTCTGCAGCTGTCATTTCGCTAATTGGATATTTGTCTAAAATTGCAGCTTTAGGGCTCAGAACAAGTTTGGACTGTTTGGTAGACACTGGAAGGTGCTGGATTTATATCTCCAATTACAAAGTGTAAACAAAAGCAAATTAAAGTGCAGAGGCCCACTATTAGCCGTGCTCACATTTGAAACAGGAGACCAGCCTCACCCCTGCTGCTCATTGTCTGTGCGGCTCTCGGCTAAATATGTGTTTCACACTCTTTTTCAGCAACTATGACACCTTATCTTTCACAAGTGGTCAGATGCTTTTTGTGCAACGGTGCGGTGTCTGCACGAAGCTCTGAGGAATTGAAAACTGGAGGTTAAAATGCGAGTGAAAAGGTCACAGGAAAGCGGATCTGGCTCGCAGAGAAGAGTTGAGAGGCTTGTTTTTATGGGAACGCGAGAGGCAGCGGGGATGTTCTGTTTTATTTGCTTGGCCTGGGTTTGCACATTCAAAACCTCTTGTGTCAACTTCCTCTATATCCAAATGACAGTAACGCGGTTCTCTTTATGAAACTTAATTTTTCTCATGCGTTTTGTTCTTCTTTCTGGTGGAAAATCGTCGATTATTTATTTATTTATTTATTTATTTATTTATTGCACATCCACCGCGTGAGCAGAAGGCAGACTTGAACACGACTCTAATTTTTAACGCCGCGTTGTCATGGAAATGTTTGCCAGGGCCAAATCTGAGCAGATGGCTTGAGAAAATCAATGGCGACGAACCAAACGAGCTGATCCGCCGATTTGCCTCAGACCCAGGGGAAAAGGAGAGAGTTTGGGCATGCGTTGCACCACAGACAGTGGGTGTGCGAGTCTCCACCATGCGAGTCAGGTCAAGCGTGCTCGGGCCTGCCGCACTGGTTGGTTGGTTGCCTCCTCCTGCTTGTGGCTCAGACTTGTCAGAAATTCCCTGTAAAGGTGCGACCATTTCTTGGATTCGGAGCCAAGGTCTGAAGCTTGGAAGTAAAAAGTATGCTGAAATGCTGAAAAAAAAAGTGCTGAAATATCCCATTTCCTGGACTTTATATACATTACCTCGCAGAAATAATCATGCATGTTGAAGTTGAGTAAAAGTGTAACACAAAGTAGCATGTTTTGGCTGTTTTGCAAATTTTTGGTAACCAAAAAACATAAATCTGAAAGGTGCGGCGTGCATTTGTGTGCAGCCTCCCCTTCTCAGCCTCCAGTCAGGCTGGTTCTCTGAGGCGTTGCAAAGCAGTCTAGATTCGATTCACGTCAAATGGGGCTAAATAACAAAATGCATGCCACACTTTTCAGCTTCTCACGCTCACTTTTGTTGTGTGTGTTGCCGATGCATTGAAGTTTTGTGATTGTAACGTGGCAAAATGTATGGGAGGGGAAAAAACAAATAAAAAATCAGACAATTAATGTTTTTGCAAGAAAGTGCGGTTGCATTTTATAGCTGTTTATTTTGTTTGGACTTTATGCCCCTTTACCCCCCCACTCCCCCTCACCCAATCTGAATGTCCTTCTTGTTTAACCTTCTTTTTGCTTTCACTGTATTCATTTGAGAGAAATGTCAATGCGGCCCCCGAGAGACGGAGAAAGCACTCAGCCAGACGGACCGCCTGCCCTCAGCGCAGCTTTCCAATATTCTCCCCCCTAATCCACTGTGCTGCATCCATGGAGGCTACCATGCTTGGAAGCAGCCAATCAGACCTCATATTATGTAATCCCTGCATGCATATAGAGAGAGAGGCGCAGAAAAATCCCGCGCGGGTCCGTGCACAAACACAGACGCACTGCTTTAAAAAAAATAAAAATAAAATCCTTCTTCAGATCGGCCCTCAAGACGTCTTTTTCCTTTTTGTTCTTTCGGCTTTCTCAAAGTCCGGCCTGTGAACGTTCCTCCTCCTCCTTCTGGCCTCCCGCTGTACATTCCTCAGACGTTAGGCTGTTCCCGGGAAGCAGATGGGGAATTACTGCTGCCACTGTTGCACTTATGTCATCGCAACACATTGTGTGGGTATTAAAGGTGATGTTTAAGTCGCTGGGCGCTCTGAATGAAGCGTTTGTTTTTTGTGTTGCAGTCGGCGTGCGCAGCCTCTGTTGAGCGGCGGGAGGGGTTTTATAGTAGTAAAGTGGTTTAATGGATTCTTCTCGGCCCGTTTTCGTCGTTCTTTTAACTGTGTTTACTTGCGTTTCGGAGGGAGGACAGTCTCTCGCTGCGGTTTATTTGCCTACATTTTCTCTGAGGCTGCGTCAGCTCTGTTTGGTCAGATTTTTGTGGCTGCAGTCCGTGAAAAAAAAAAGTGGAGAAAAAAAAAAGAGAAATATGTCAGATATGTTGGCAGTGAGAGCCTGCATCCTGTGTTTTATGACCTGTATAACATGCATGGATGCTAAGCGGTGCCAGACACCAGCTGCACACGTCCACCTGCAGCAGAAACAACCCGCCTGCATTGTTCAATGACAAAAGTCACCACCATGAAAATGACGGCAGCAACCGATATTTTCCAAAAGTACATAAACAGCTGTCAGAGTACAAGCAGCGGAGTAAAGTAAATAAGTAGTAGATAAAATAAATTATGAAAAATTGATTGTTTACGTAGGACATCTGGATTAAAAATTGTTTTTGAAGGTTTTGAAAGTCAGGAATGATGTTAGCAATTCTTACCTGGCCAATGGCGACTCTCACCTTGGGCAAGCCCCTCCCTCTGCCACCATTCGACCAATAAAAATGCAAGAAATTTTGTGGAATAAAATGCAGGCTTGCAAAAAGATGGTAGCATGGGTATAAAAGCAATAAAAATGCTTAAATCTTGGTTGATAAGTGGATTTTATTTGGCAATCTGTTGTTTTTACGATCCCATTTATAATGCTGCCCTGGGCAGCCGCCAATTTGACCTGAATCAAAAATTTAATTATTTAGCATAAAATTCAGTTATTCATACATGCTGATGTAAAAGATTACCTCGTTCTTTGTCACTGTCCCTCATTGTACAGTATTAACTCACCCATGGCGGGAAAAGCCAGTCATGCTATTGTCTGATTAGTGGTGTGTATGTGGGTGTGTGTGTGTGTGTGTGTGTGTGTGTGGGGTACTGCTGGCTGCAGACAACAGCCAACCAATGGGATGGCTCCCTGCTGCGACATCTGCTGTCCTCTTTCACTGATCTGTGGACGTTGCTGCTCATTAGCGGCCCTGGCTTAGTGTGTGTCCGTCCGTGTAACAGTGTGTGTGTCAATATCTGGATGATGAATTAACTGTCAGGTAAAGGAAGAGAATAAAAATCTATATGCATGAGACTTCCCTGTCCTCCTGCATGAAGACAATCTTTGTGAGTGGGAACAAGCTGCGCAGCGGGTGCTCTGAACGCTTTTCAAAGTCCGAGCTGCCTGATCTCCATGAGCCCACCTGGGGTCAGAGGTCTTTTCTTGCGGGGCCGGTGGAAAACAGGAGAACATTCCTCAGTTGCTCACGCGGAACTGACGTGCGCGCGCACACACACACACACACACACTCGCACACACGCGCGCACACACACCATCTTGAATCCACAGCTCCCACCTCGACTTTGCTTTCCCGCGACTTGCAGCGTACGGCCATATTTGGAGAAGGATGGACCGGCTGCTATTTGCAGAGCAGGAATTTCTTAATCTGGCCTCAACTCTCCGTTCCAGTGTGATAAGATAAGGTGAGCGTCTATCCCAGATGGTAGGCAGGGAACAAAATAAACACTAGTTTCACCAAAAAAAAAAAAAAAAGATCTCTACTGGTATCTTTTTGCAAAAAAATAGAACATCCTAATAAAAAATTCACTCTTTGGATAAGAAATGTCTGCATACTGAAATTTTTTTTACCAACCTCTGGGAAAAAAATGACATAACTTATGGATTAAGCAAAAATCTATCAACAAAGATGTCTTTGGCATTTGAGGAAGTATGTTTGAGATCACGATCTGGGCTTTGACTAGGCCCAGAACCTCTCATTTGGGATGGATTATCATGGGTTGTTTTAGTTCCAGTTCTACTTCAGCTTTCATGTTGTTTTCAGAGATGATATGAAGTCTGGCCTTTCCTTGAATGAAAAAGTTTCCTTCTTCGCACTTCAACAGTAGTAAGAGTTGCTAGTTTGGACACATTTTAAGTGAAAATAAAGGTTTGGGTGTCCACCAGAAATTACATGTTTTCCTAAAGACAATTTTAATAATTTTTTTTAACATATTTTCATGCTAAATTTCAGGTGAACAACGACCCAGTATCCACCTCAGATTTGGACTTTTTGGTGTACAAACAGGGCAAAAGCGGCCTTCACACATGATGTCAGCTGTGAAGAATGTGGGCTGTCTATTTCCTCTGTTACACTGAAGCCATCCAGATAACCTGCCCAGTCCAAGGACAGTGTGCTGCCACACCGGTCGGGGCTTTTTCTCCCCCCGCCCGCCACTCTGTCCATTAACCGTAGGATCACTGCATTGGGCAGAGAGGGCGGCCATTGTTTCAGGCGTCTATGAGGAATGTTGTGATTATTAAGACAAGGACGTTGGTGAAAATTCTGCCACACAAACGTTGCTATTCGCCCTGCAGCGTGAGCTGCTTTTGTTTGGTGGGACCCAACAGAACGCCTGCTTGGTTCTGCTTTCGATGTTGCGGTTCTGTTTGTCTCATGGCAGCAGTTCAAAAGGTTCATGGAGAGGATGTCCAGAACTCTGTTCCTGGAATGGCTCTACAGTTACCCTCTCTCCTGCCCTCACTGTCCTCTGCAGGGCCAAGAGATTTAAATTAAACATTCGTCTTGTTCTGGGTCAAATTTATGAGTTTTACTGACATATGTGACATCTTGTTGGAATCACTTTTGCTCTTTTAGATGCCTAAAGATGATGGATTAAGCTCCCAAATTCAATTGGTAACCATGGTATCAAAGTATTAAGACAAAGATTTAAAATAAATTTAACTTAGTGGCAGTTTTCAAGTGCTCATTGTGCAGATGTCAGTGGATTTCTCCTGTTTATATGTTAATATAAGTAAACTGAGGTTACGGTAGAAAAATAATTAGTCAGGCACTCTGCTGTTGGACTCAAAAAGAGCGTTGCCTGATCGACAGTAGTAAAAATATTTCCAAACAGCTCAATGAATCTTTATTGTAAGCCAAAAAACAATAAAATGCAATGGATTTTTTCAGCCATCTGACCTGCAGTGTGCAGCAACATGTGGTGGGGAGGATTTTCTGGGTTTCTCTATGCGCCATATGTTCAAAGAAGAAAGAAAAATTTTATCGGTTTTACAACTGGAACTTTCTAAAAACTTTCGGGTGCTTTTAACAAGACAGTGTAGACAATTGAAAATCAATGCAAACTGGACCCTTTGGTGCCAAATGCCCACCGATAGTAGACCGTTTGGAGCAGATTTAGCATCTTCTACAAGGATGTTGCTCCGAAGCTTCCTCAGTTTGCCGGAAGTATAAACTGTAAAGTTCTTGCCACTTTTCACTTGGCAGTAAAATGGTCCTGCAGTTAATGTTTTCTCTTTCAAAGAGGAAGAGGACGAAGAGGAGCTGCAGATGGAGAACCGAGAGCGACCTTTCCCCCGAGGCAAAGACTCCACACTTCTGCATTTGCCCCTGAGTAAGGAGGAAGTGGGAGAGCTGACTTCCTGCTGCTGAAACAAGTGGGCGGGGCCAAAAAAAGACCAAAAAAAATAAATAAATAAAAAATGGAGGAAGGCGGGGCTTATCGTAGCTTCATCATTCTATACCCAGCATCCTTCTGTGAGCAAATTCAAGTTTGCAGAAAGGCAGGAAGTGCGACCCCCTCAGGCTTGATAACAGCGGGGGCGGCTATTGCTGCAAAAAGTGCGGCGGAGACAAGGAAGTGTCTGTTCGACTTCCTGTTGGTTGTTTTGTCAGATGTGAGCAGCTCAGTGTGCCTTTATGTGTCAAAATGAACTGTTTGTGTTTTGAGGTCCGCACACCAACTCTACACACACACACACACACACACACACACACACACAGGCCTTCTACGGGAAGAGAGACGGCTCAAAACTGGACTCCGACGGCTTTCGGACATCGTTGAGCTTTCTGGAATTTGAGTGGCTGCTGCTGACTCCGCGTCAGTCTTGGTTTGATAAAAACCTGATGTGGAATTTTGGTCCTCATCGCCTCCTTCCTTCCTCCAACCCCCAACCCTCCACCTCTCTTTCCTGGGATGCCAAATAAGGCAACGTGTGCTGAAATCTGAGGCCTAACATTTTCAGCTGTCGCTCTCCTCATCGCACCGAAAGAATGACAGAGGAGGAAAACAACGTGAAGCTCGCAGCCCCATTCTCCTTCCCTTACTATGAAACGTGTTACATCATCTTATTATTTTCCCTCCTTCACCCCTTCTCCCTTCCCTCACCTCTCTACCCCTCTTTTGCCTTTTTCTCTTCACATGTTCGCCGTTATGTAACTCAGTCAGAGCAGCCAGATTGTGAACCTTTGCACCACATGGACGAGATGCTTCTCCCCCCTTTTTTTTATTCACCCTTGGCCACAGCTGCTTTGCTTCACAGACCGTCAGTGTAGGACTTACGCATTTCTTTTGGTTTTGTGTTGACGACGGCCTAAAATGGGCATTTGGTCGAAGAATTAAAAAAAGGCCTGCAGCAACTCTTGAGTTGCTGGGTCGAGAACCAATAAATGTTTTTGATACTTTCAACCAATCGGGTGGATGATTGGTTTGCCTTAGCTAAAACTCCGGCTCTCGGTTCTCGTCGACTGAGAGGCTGCGCAGCAACTTCCTGTTCACTGCATACTTCCTCAAAAACTGTGAGGCGGCACAGAGTTGGGTGTTTTTCTTGCTTTTTAAGTTCCCCATTTGAAATGAGACAACGTGTTGGCTCAATGACAGGAAGTGAGTTGCGGTTTACCTCAAATCAGCTAAAAAGGGTCTCGGTTCAAAGCACACAGCAGGGGGGCTCAAAGAGCAAGACCTGGCCTCTGTCTTCAGTGTGTAGGAAGGACTTTAATCCCCACAATACATCTGAGTGACCACTTCCACTTCCTACCACGCTGCAAAAGTTAGCCATCTGCAGTGACGCGGTGCTGTGTCCAATTTAGTCAGACCGGAAGCTTTTTTGAGGTTTATCCAAGGCATTTCAATCAGATTTAAGTCTAAACTTTGATTAGGCCACACCAAAAACCTTAATTAAATTTTTTTTGTACATTTTCAAGCTCAAGCCATGTGGAGGGGAAGCTGCTGGTTTGCTTTAGGTCATTGACCTGCTTCTCGTTCAGCGTGATGATTCTGAAATCCTGTCAGTTTCTGCTCTAGATGGGAGGAGAGACACATCTTCCAAACAGCTCAGTTTTTGTCCCATCAGTCCAGAGGATATATTCCCAATGAGTTTGGAGATGATCAAGACACATTTTGATAAAAGTGAAAAGGGCGTTTCATTTTGGCAGCTGCAGAGCTTTAGTTCTTTGGTAGGGTGGATGCTTCTTGTACGGTTCAAGAATGTTTGGCTTGAATCCCAAAGCCTTAGACGTCGCTTTGAATGGCTGAAGATGTCAATCTTGTTTTTTTTCCTTGTCTCTTCTTGAATTTTCAGGTCTTTGAGGCCCTCCTCTTTTCCTCTATAATCAAAATAAGCATATTGTTTGGCCTACTTCGTGTTGTCAGGCAGGTTCCAGTAAAGCAATTTTTCATGTCTGAGTCAGTCTGGTGGAATTGAACCAAAAAAAACCCCTACATTTTGGTCACTGTTAAATTATAATTTGCCATGGTTGGTTTGAATCAATGAAATAATTTTCGAAATTCTGCATTTTGTTTTGATCTGATCTGAAGTAAAGTATAAATAAAAGCAAAATCAGCAGAAATCCAGAGGCGTGCATACTTGATTACATATGTTCAGGGGTATAAGCAACCCCTTATACCAACTTTTATAGGTTAAGCAACCTGTAAAGGTTACTTAAGTTGACGTGTTCCTTGACTTTGAACATTTCCTTGCAACTTGCTACAGACAATTGAACTTGACAGTTAAACTCAAATTTAGAAAAATATGCAAAAGTCCCTCTGAGACGTGATAGTAAACATGTTCAGACTCATTTTACTGGCTGTTCTCTGTCAGGGTAGCTCTGACCCAAATGTAGCAAATCATGACCAAAATAGATCAACAAGTGTTGTTGACTGACTGTACATAAGTACATAATAGTTTGACATCCATCCATCCATCCATTTTCCTTCACCCTTGTCCCTCAGTGGGGTCGGGAGGGGTGCTGGTGCCTATCTCCAGCTTAATAGTTTGACACATAATGCCAAATGATTAAGTGCAAGATTGCCTCTTTGGTGCTTGTGCACACGTAGCTATTGGACAGTTTTTACCTGATTCAACTGCATAAACCATTCAGAAACAAATTGGTCCGGTGATACACAAAATCACCCAACATTGTCTGGGGTCAACGAGCATAATAGCACTCAAATAAGAATGTATCTTTTTTCTCCCAATTGTGTTTTTCTACATTATTATAACCATAACCCACCGTTACTTCAGGTTTAAACCCAACAGGAAGTGACAAAAATTTGGTCTTGGGTAATTAACTCACAATATGACGATACAAGACAGGGGCCACTACCACCTGCAAAGGGCTGAGATGCACAAATACTTCGCACCCTGCTCTAAAAATACCTTATAACTTGCTTGTTGTAATAGTTCAAACACCAAATATTCTGTAATATGGAATAATATACAAACTGTGAGCCATCGTAGGAGTAACAGAGAAGCTAATATCTTCAATCTTCCGTATTGCCGCTTTTTTGGGGTAAAGCCAATCAGTGCCAAGGAAAATGATTGTGTACCTGGATTGGCTAATTTGCAAACACTATCAAATAGCATACGAAGGAGCATAATTCCAGCTTCTCAAACTGCATTTTTTTTTTTTTAGATTTGTTAAAGGAAACAAACAGGCAATTTCTCTGCAGACAATTTGGCGAAAAATCTACGAATAGATGGGGCTTCCCATCGCATATGTCTCGCACCTAATTTGATCATCCATTCGTGAAAAGGGTAACATGTCTACGAATAAAATCCAGATGTTCCTATAAACGGCTCAATCTGAAGAATTTAAACGACGAATCCAAAGTGAACGTAAAGCAACATCTCCATCATCTATTTCCACTTTATCTCCTCTTATGGTTGAAATACGTGAGGGAAACTAGAGAAACCCGAGGTGTTGCATTCCTTTATTGATTACTCAGAGACCGGAGGAGACATGTGGTCCCTCCTGCTCTCTGTTGGGCTGTTGATGTTTTTGCCACATGACCAATCAGGAATTTGTAGGAGCACACACACGAACACAAGCTTGCGTTCCATCTTCTTTTACGGCTTCGCCTCCCTTGTCTTTTCTCACCCTTTCAGCACCTTTAACTCGACTATTGAGATTAAGGCCGAGCTTCCATCGAAGACGGCTGAAACAGAGAGCAGGCGCCGAGAGGAGAAATGGAGGATGTAAGAAGAGGGGAGGGGAGGAATGCGTTTGGTAAATTGGCAAAGAGGGGAGGGGAGTGGGCGAGACGAGGCAGCAACGTGGGGGAGCCGAGAGAGACGAGGAGCAGGAAATGAAGGACAAAGGAAAGATGGAGGGAGAGGGGGGTGGAAAACAGAAAGGTAGTGGAGTTCTAAGGAGTCCTGTCCGTGCTCACCGCAGGCCCATGAATTTTAACTGTGGGATATCTGGAATTTGGACTCAATCAGTCAGTGGAAATTACCACAGAGGCAGAGGGCTTCAAATGGAAAGTACCTCTTCACTTTCGTTCTGCTTTGGGACAATGAAAAAAAAAAAAACAACTCATACAAACTCTGTCTTCTTCTTATAAGGCAAAAAGCGTTGCGGCCTTTTCCTTACGTCAGCTTGGCATGATATCGAACATGGACAAAGATAACCTCACACCTTAGAAGTGGGTCATAGTGGATAAAACTAGTCATTTTACAAACCTGGCACCAGTCCTCCAGACAATCTACTCTTATCTTGGTACTCATTGATAACAGGGAGCTTGTGTTGGTACACAGTCCGGTGGAAAATGCCCTTCCTTCTGCTTTGTTGTTCCTACATCAGTGTTTCAGATTGTCAAGCAAATTATTATTATCAGACAATCTCAACCCACATGAATTTACTGCTAAATAACCTTTTTTTTTTTTTTTTTTCTAAAGTTGAGTTCGGTTTCACTTGCCAAATGTAGAAATGGGAAATGCTGAAATGCTGCTTAGAGGTCAATTTGGCCTCGTCTATTTTTATGTTTATTTTAGTTTAAAGTTAACTTCTTATTGAGTGCAATCGAAGCGTGAAGTATGAGACGTTATTTTTACCTGGAGAAATGCACCCAAATTTTGTTGTACAATGTTTCATTGCTATAGTCAAAATAAAGATTCAAGTCTATTCCAAAAAGAAAAAAAAAAAAACTCCAAATAGGGCCAAGTTGGATTGGATAGTTTTTTCATTTACTACTTTTTTCATTGACTCAGGTTATCGTGGTTTGATGCAAAAATGTGCGAATGATGAAAAACTTTTACATTTGACTATAAGGGTACAGATACTTTTGCACAGAAGCCTACATGTCTAAAAAGAAACTGCATCTGGATCTCTATTTTCTGCATCTTACCATCACTCTCCAACACACACACACACGCACACACACACACACACACACACACACACACACACACACACACAGCTGCCCCACATCGCAGCACCAACAGTAAACACAGACAGGAAATGTCCTTCAACAGTTCTCGCTTATCAGCGGCCAACATGGAACCACATCGGGAGGCTTTCGAACAACAAAACCCATATTTGAGTCTGACCTTCTCGTTGCCGTTTTTGTTTACTTCCTTCTTTTTACGTCCCCCAACTGTTTTGACCGAACTGCTTCTTCCTTTTATCAGCGCTCGGTAGAAGCTAGGCTAACGTCACTTTTGGCTTTTTCACAAACACACGTCACTGCTAAAAGCTTCATCGAAGTTTCAAGATGGAAAGCCATGTTACTGTTTCTTTGCCACGTTTAGAAAATGTGTTTGAAATCTCCTCTTAAGGCAGCGAGCATGAAATCTGTCCAACAGTAGCAACTTTATTCCAGTTTGTCTCCACAACATAGAAGGCAAACCTATTAGTTCACAAGAGCATGATGCTACTACCTAAAGCTTGTGACCATAGACAATTGTAAGAACGTAAATCGACCAATGACGTCGTGATCTTCACCTTTCGGTTCAATCCATAATCCACCTCCATTTTCTCTTCGTTCCTGAACAAAACCCTGAGATACCTGAACATCTACACTTTGCGTCGTTTAGCAGACGGAATTTGATCATGGCTTAAGCTAAAAGATGTTTTCCTCTTGATGCTGATAGAAGAAGTGAAATCAGATTACGCTTTCGTTCCGACCTGATTGATCCCTTTGTCTCTTTGTTGACCATGCAGTGGACTGTGTCCGTCACTGAAAGCCCAGCTCTGCTTTTTTGAATTTGGTCACACAGAGCCAGATCTCCTTTAGATACTGTGTAGGACTAATGATTTCTGTAAACTCTCTCTTCTGTTTTGATTTCTAACTCTCACCAAGAGGCACGTAGACGCTGTGCATCCTTGAGCATAATCGATCTCACAGTTTCCTCTTGAGGACTTCATCTCTGACTCCAGTGGAGCGATAAATGTCCTGCAGATGCGTCACAACTGTGAGCCAACGGATGATGTGATTATTTACCATGCGGCTGTGCTGGTGGTGGATTTCCCACAAGGCCAAGCAGTCGTCCGGTCGCTGTGTGTGTGAAAGGCTTCATGGGAAAACAAATCAGGAGAGACACTGATAACTCAGGAGGGAACATTTAAAGAAGTGCCACTTCTTTCAGAGCTTTATGTTCTGTTTCTTATGTTTCAGATAAGTTATTCTACAGAGAGATACACAGGAAAACAACTTGTTTAAGTTCAGACACCTCTAGCTTGCAGAAGAAGGGCGGCATCACAGCGAACATTACTAACGGTGGCTGTTTTTTTGCGTTCTAGTGTTTTGGGGGATTCTTGTTTCCTGCCCGAAGCGCAGCAGGGTTGCTAATAAGTGCGAATCTGAAAAGCTCATGACACTTCGTCTCGCCTGCCACTGCCCAAAAATAGAAAAAAAAACAAAGGTCTCAGACTAAACAGGTGAATTCTGCAGAAAACCCCTTCCACTCTAGTCGTCTGCGATCACTGTCAAGGTCTTACAGGTCGGGGGCGGGCGGGTGTGACGGGAGGGCAACAGCCAACCAAGCAGCCCCACGACACACACGCTCACTTCTGAACACACACACCCTGTCAGAAGCATTTAAGTAACCAACTAAGGGGTTGATTTTGTATTTGCAGCTCTAAAAACCATAGGATTTTTTTCTTCTTCTCGTTTTTGTCATGTGCGCTTTTGAAAGGCCTGCACCGTCCTGCACCTCTGAGTAGATGGCATGACAAAAAATACTGACACTTTAAAAACATTTTTTTACAGCATTTGCATTAATAAAAACATTTCAGATCTTGCTACAATAAAATTTCACATGCAAAAAAAAAAAAAAAAAAAAATCTCACAAACCTTGAAATCTATTATAAATGTAAATGCAACTAATAGTTTGACTATCTTTAACCAGAAGTGAGATTGGTTACCATTGTGCTTTTGAAAGGTCAGGGACGTCACTTCAAAACAGACTTTTGGACGCTTGCACATAACAGTCGGGAAGCAGCTGCAGAACCTGCTCTACACATGTTAGCTAAAAACAAAAAACAAGTTTGTCTTGTTTTAAACTGTTGAAAGAACTTTGGTTGTTTGCAGTTTCATCCAACAAAGTTCCATCTTGAACACTAAACGCATGGATTTAAATGTATAAAAATGGCCTCAGCAAATCTTTTCACTGCTCTTTTGTGCACTTGGTATGTGTGTGTGTGTGTGTGTGTTTGTGTGTGTGTGATTGGGAGGTCGGGGGGTTGGGTTCAGGTTGGAGCGTAGGGGCAGCTGGCAGGGACTTGCCAAGATGTCATGATTGTCAACTCATAAAGGAGCTGATCTCTTTAACAAGAAAGCTTCCCTCCTCCCCTGGATTTCTCAAGCTCAGGGCGGGGTAATGTGTTTGTGTGTGTGTGTGTGTGCGTGTGTGCAGGGGTGTGTGTGTGTGTGTTCATGCGTACATGCCATCATATGTGGCGTGGTCTAGCAAAGAGGTGGAGACAAAGGCAGGATGTGATACAGCACTTCCTCATTCATCTCTGCTGGATCCTTGGCAGTGCAGAGAGCGCCACCTCTTGGCGAGCTGTTGCCACGGCGGCGGCATGCTGGTAAAATTCCACTCCCCGAGATAAGGAAAGCACAAGTGCAAACAGGCCACAGTGAAATTACTTAATAAGATCCAAGGAGCCTCATGAGTGTTTTTTTTTTTTTTTTTTTGAGAATTCCGGTCATGTCTGGCTTGGATGAAATTCTGCACAGGAACGTCGCGCTTACCAGCCGAATCGGTTTGCTTTAGTTTATCATACATACATGCGGTGCTGAAGAACCCCACCCATGTCAACTGTAAAGTTCAAGGCCCTCAGGCAAACTGAGAAGTTGACAAAATCCCCTTAAAGCCTCTAAGACGTAACGATGCACATTCCCAGCCTCGGCGTGCGCTCTCTGGTCTGGAAGTGTAAACATTAACGCTGCTAAAAGCTTCCTGGAAGTGCTGACTTCCATTTGGATCTCTGAGGGCTGCTGGGTGAAGACTTGAGAGGGCCGGAGCGATTAACCAAAGAGACGCTGGACTGGTTTTCCCCCCAAGGCCCTCCGCTGGCACTGGAAGGAGCTACAGGAATTCTTAAAACAAATGTTTTAATCTAAAGTTAACACGAGTGACGTCAGTCTGTTTATGTATTTTTATTGCAAGTGTGTCCTTTTTGGCATTTAGCTCATCTATGTTACATTGCAAACTTACATGCAAATTTCCAGATTTCTCAAATATTTTTTTTCTAACATTTTTCACCACTTGAGCGCAAAGCTTAGAGTTTCAGCGTCATCAAAAATTCGTAAAACGACACGGTGAAGAAGTTGCTTTCCTAAAATGTCTCTTTTGTGATATTTGATTTCTATCAGGACTGTCATTAGCCTTGAATGTGCGATTAATTCCAGACAAACAATGAGTCATCTCTGCATTAGTGTCTGGAATGTAAAAAGCAGCCGAAAAATGTGGGAAGTTGTTAGCCTATTAGCGACAGAAGCAAATTTATGGTATTTAGTCTCTTGTGCAAGAGGGAAAAAGAGCTTGTTATCTGAAGAGAAATAGATTGGCCGGACAGTGGTCAGGGTTGCATGGGGGAGTCAAGCCTCAATGACTAAATGAGAGCTGAACATCTCGACCGCAGCCAAGGAACAGTCAGCCAGAAGCTCAACTCAAGTCTTTCCTTACTTCAAATTAAACATTTTCCTTCTAAATATGCGTTAGCTTCTTGCAAACTGTTGGTATCCACGCTCAGAATGGCTTACTTTTGCAGATATGATGTGAAATGAGGTACACGAGTTGTGTTTTTTTACCCAGAAGGCTTTTGGGTTTGGGCCAACTTAATAAAACATGAATGTTTTGCAACTCTTGATTTTTATCTTCCACTCGTTTCCATGCAGTCCTTTACCTTCATATCACTGAAAACCTACCTTTTGGCCGTCTGACTCCTCTGCTTTATATAAGATTTCATCAAACTCAAAATCTTAAGAGTTTACGTACAAGTACATGCAAACGCTTCGCGCAGAAACATCTCAGGCCACAGAGGATCCTAAACACTCAATCATCTTTCTGTTTCATCACATATTATTGCGCCATGGCCTAAGGACGTGCCTCGTCTTGTTATGAGATACCTTTTTGAATTCCTATCTTGGGGCCTGTTTTCTGCATGTGTAAGGCAGAAAGGCAGATGCGTGTTTCTACATGCTGGATTCAACCGTTTGGTCCAAGGTTCATGTAAATGTCTCCTACATGGTCATATTTATTCAGAGTAAATGGGGTTATGCTCGTTTCCTTAAAGGTTATGGCACATTATCTCCTTTTTTTATTGGCCACTTTATTTTAGTTGATGTCTGCACACACCCCGCAGCATGACTAATCCTACCAAGTTTTTGCTAACACAGAAGGTAAACAGAAACCTTTGAGCCAGCTGTGGGAAGAACCTGAACACACACACGTAAATCCCTTTGGAAAAGCTCTAATCTCTCAGCACATATTTTGACAAATAACAAAAAGAAAACAAGGCATCAAGGTTTTGTTGGGATACAATTACAGTTCAAACAATGAAAAACTCCTTTATGACTGTGTACTTAATCCAAATTGGTCCATTGATCATAATATCCACATAACGAAGCATTTTACCAACTCATCCTACAACAACCTTTATTGCTAAAGTGAAGTGAACCTACGGCTCCATCTAGTGGTAAATTAATGTTATATGTTTTGGGTTTTTGTTTTCACAGACACAACATGGCTGCTCCCATACAGACGTTTTCTGGAATACGGTTCACAGGAAAAAGCAGCAAACCATGAAAAAAGCCAGGTAATATAACCGAAACATTTGTTAGTTAGTATGTAAAAAAAAAACATAGAAATGCCTCCAAAGAGATTTATAGATTTAGTTTCTAGATTTTAAGACGCAATATTCAGCACATAAACATTGAATACATTCCTGAATTCAATGTTTACCTCTAAATAATAGAAGTAAATTCAATAGAGTTACATTAAAGAGAAGAAATAACTTCAGTAGGTAATAGTCAAATGTACACATTAGCTGAATAAGGGCAGTATTAAAATGTAAATGTAAAAGAAACCCATTTTTTTTGCTGTGCTTTACAGATAAACTGAAAGTTTAAGATCTTAGCTTTTACAAACAGGAAGGCATTCAAGGTGGATATGATCCATTTCCCTGCTTGGTGCTGGGACTCTGGCAGCAGCATTTCGGTCTAATTTTTACAGACACCTATAAAGACACCGCAACAAATCCAACCTACTGAAAATAAAAGCATCCGCCAGTTTCTCTGTATCCTGTTATGACACGAAAAGCCAAAATGGTGGCAACACCTTGTAGGATGATGGTTAATTTTATTATATTTTGGATACCTTTTACATCCTGGCATAGTTGTGAAAAGAGATGTTGTGATCGTCTTTAATCATAGTTAGGGGGAGGCGAGAACTGAGCCTTGTAGTATTTGTGGTTTTATGCAGATATTACTGCCCGATCTGTTGAGATGAGCTGCTATGTAACGTTTGTATTGTTTCATTCTCAGTTTCGTCTGTCTACAGATGCAATGGAAACAAAGGAAGTGATCCACTGTGCTCTTCAGCTAGAGAAGTTAGCTGCAGAGCAAAGCTTTGAGAGCATCTCAACTCTGCTTGATGATCTTGATAGACGTAATGTATCTCCAGAGCAGCTGGAAATGACGGATCTAGTCAAAGTCCTTTATAAACTCCTAAAAACCTGCGGGGAGAGCAGCGTGAGGAAAATGGCGAAGAGTCTGCTGTCGAGGTGGAAGAGACAGTACGGTAATGAAAGGCGGGGAAACTCAGGAAACTCCCAAGCTGTTTCTTCAGGACTAACAGAGGATGGGGGAGTTTCCAAAGATTCAGCACAAACAGGTGGAAATAAGGAGGAGAGAGCATCAGGACAGGAACGTGAGACTCCCACAAACGAGACAACGTCTCCCTCTTCTGACTCAGTGAGAACCAAATGTGTTCAGCTCCTGCTGGCTGCCCTCCTCCACCCTGAACCTCCCGATGGAGACAAGGCAGCAGAGCTGGCGGAAAGCATTGAGCGGCACATCCACCGTCTCCACAAAGCCAACCACCTCAAATACAAAGCCTGCGTGAGGAGCAAGGTGGCCAACCTGAGGAATCCCAAAAACGGTCATCTACGCCAGGGCCTCCTGAGCTGCTCGCTGGCGCCAGAGACCTTTGCCCGAATGTCTGCGGAGGAGATGGCCAATGCTGAGCTACGCCAGCTTCGGGAGGAGTACTCATCCCGGGGTGTGAGCGAGAGGCAGCTTCCCCAAGGGTTGGAGGGTACGCCGACGCAGAAGGTCCGCTGCAAACGATGCGGAGGATCAGACTGCAGGGTGACACAAGTGTCCAGAGGTGCCCTGTTTTTGCCCGCGTGGGTGAGGCGTGGCGGCCCTGACGAGGACGCAATGACCTTTGTTACCTGTGGCGGGTGTGGCCAGCAATGGTACCACAGCGGCTGGGTGTGCCTCTGAATCCAAAAAACCACGCTGACTATCTAGTGTTGACATGGTGAGGAAGTTCATGAAAGCAGAAATCAGTTGTTTTTCTTTTAACTTCTGTATAAAGTTTTAACAAGGTTGCCTGCTTGTTTAAAAGTCCAAAAAGTGCTACTTCATCTTTGCTAAAGCAGAGTCACTGCTAACTGGAACCAAGACAGAGTCAGTCATCATATCCTTACTGATTCATTTCCTGCCTCTTCCAGGCCTAATAGCCCTTCAGTGGTTTACATACTGAACAGTGGCTGCTATTGCTAACAGCTTCCTGGTAAGCTGTGTGAATTAAAACGCCTCGAGGAAATCTTCATACCTCTTTGAACTTTCCACATTTTGTCAAATTCTTCTATGAATGGCGCCCAAAGCAATTGATTATGTAACTTATCAAAAACATGAACAAGGAAATATTTTTGTATATTACTATATGACTAGTTAAAGATATATATTTTAACTATATTTTTGTGAACATTTTCAAACAGCAGTATCGATCTACAAAAAGTTATGACAGAATTTTTTGTTTGGCTATCTGACATCCCATAGTCCAGCACGCCCTGGGTAGAGAGCCAATAATCTATTTTATTCCACATTCTTAAGTGTATTTTGTTGTGATTTGATTTGACATGATTTTGAAGAGGAAGACAATTTTTTTTGTCAATACTTCTTTGAGTCTGGACTTTGACTGGGCCATTCTAACGTGTGATCTAAACTGTTCTCCTGGAAGGGGAACCTCCGGCCCAATCTTAAGTCTTTTAGCTGGTTTTTCTTCCCAGATTGTCATGTGCTTAGCTCCACCCATTTTCCCATCATGTCTTACCAGCTTCCCCATTCCCGCATCATGATGCTGCCACAAAAACGTATGCAAATTATGTCTCTGGGTCACAGTGGTTATGCGAATGCCTTATAAAAATGGAAGCAAAAAAATCTTCTGGCCTCTCACAATTGCCCTTTCATTTGTAGCACACTGAATCCAGTGAATGAGACATGTGATATTCGAGCCCCGAGGACAATCAGGACCGACTCGTGTCAGAGAATGCGCCGCCACTCCTGCCAGTTTTGGGGTTACTCTGCCCATTATCTCTGTTTCTTTTTGAATTATCTCTCAGTTATTTTGTTGAATAAAGGATTTCATCCTTTTAGTCACTCTGGATTGTCGTGTTATTGCTCCAAGAAGCATCAAATAGGGAATGATGGCCAAGATCTTTCAAAGATAACCATGCGGAAAACTAGTAGTAATAGCATTTAACACTTTACATTGGTTTGCAGTGATTCAGCTGATATTTTCCAAACTTTTAATGTGATGTACGAGTTGCGTCTCACGTTAAAGCCTAAATACATTTCACATTTATTTAATTATTTCTCTGAATATGTTTGCAAAGCTGCTGAAACATTATTGTTTTGAAAAGTACCGACAAATTTATGAGTTGATATTTGTTGTTCTCTTGTATTTTGAAAAATGAATCAGACAAATGAGCCTCCAAGAAAACATTTTTTCCCCTCCCTTAATAAATAAAATTGACATTTAAAAACTGCTTGGGTGAATTCTTTATTTCATCATTACACATATATTTAATGATAAACATGATGCTTATTGTTTAGAAATTGGTTTCATGCATTTGGAGCATTTAAAAGTGAATAGCAGTTGTTTTACCAGCTGTAAAAAATACATATGTGTATATTGAATACTCTTTGGTGAACTTAAAGAAAAAAAATTTTTAGAATTCATATTACTTTGAATCTAGTAGGTTTGACCCTTGAAAGTGAGGTTATATTACAACTAATTGGAAGTAAACTTAAGTGTCTTGCGCTTCTAAATTATTGTAATTTTACTTCTGCTTTTATCATAACTGTGAAAAATTACGAGACTATGACTGTTACAGATTTTTTTTTTTCCCCACCACAAAATGTGAACCACGCCACGCATGTATCGGATTAAGTTCCCGCATCAGGGAGGAGGCGGGCGTGACCGTCAGCGGGTCATATGAGCGTCATCAGCCGCTCCTCCGCTTCACAGCAGCGGGGACACACGGAGCACCATGTCGGCGCTGGATAACTGCGCTCTGCCGGGGTAAACGGGAGGATGTAAGCCGCTGGAAGCCTGCGATAAGCCCCATAGGAACAGGTACGTCTACTGAGGAAGAAAATGTTGTGTGTTGTTGTTTAAATGGGACACTTCCTGAAGTTTTAATCTATGAAGTCGTAAACGTGACGAGCTTTTGATGAAGTTTCCATTGTCGGACGGACTCCAGTCTCTTTATTTTGATCATTTGTGGTAAAAATATGAACTCGCAATAACATGTTAGTTTTGACGTGATAATTTGTTTGTTTTGATTTAGTTTATTTTAGCACATAATTTGAACAAAAATGAATTAGCTTTCTGTACGCACAGCCGGTCTGAAGCAAAGCAAATTATGTCTCTGATTATGTCCCGCCAGGCCAGCTGGGGGCAGCCAAGAGCACTTAGATTTTTACGCAATACAGATTTCAGACCTTGTTTTGTTTCAAGTTGCTTTTCAGAGTGAGGCAACTTTTCATAACATTTTTATTATTTGTTTAAATTATTTCTAAATGGTTGTTAAATAAATTAATGCTTATACTGTGGTGAAATTGCCATGGTAATATTTTTTTAATCCACTCTCAATTTTAAAATAAATATAAAGAAGTATTTTTAATTAATAAACAAACTAATTGCGGTTTTAATCTTACAGCTAACTTCATCACAGGTTCACTGGTTAGCCATAAAACTGTATTTTTTTCTTTATTTAAATTCATCATTCAAGAAAGAATAAAAAATTGTGGTGCTGGTGGCTCTTAAATCAACATCCACTTAGGTCCCCATTTAACTTTGGGCTGACCTGTGCAAACAAACAAACAAAAAAACAAAGCTTCAAGGGATTTCCAACCTCAAATACTTACCCAAGTTATTTAAAGTGTAAGCATTAACCAGCATTCTTGCTTCCTCATAAACAGTTCAAAACAATCACATGTCGAATCAGAGGCACTTCTCTTGAAACTGCAAGCTAAGCTTTAACCTTGACTCTTGTGGGTAAATCATTACTCTGGAGTTTCTGTGGGATTAAAAATGAAACCTGACTTGTTGCATTTTGAGGGTTTAACCAGGGTTTAATTACAGTCACGCGTCCAGTTTAGTAACGGCAGTCATGTCACACAGAAGCTGCTGAAAGAAGCACATGACTCCCGAGTGGGAGTCCGTGCACTTCTGCTTCTGCTGCTGTCTCTAGAGGAAAGGACAGAAGCAGCAGCAGGTTTCAAGGCTCCAAGACAAAGAGATCATTTACCCACTGGTATTCGTTCCGCTGCCAGTTCATGTGACGCTTCGTCTTTATGGGCCTTCAGTTTATCTCTTCGGTTGGGTTATATACAGACATCTTGATGATATCCTGCCACAGTCATTACCAACTGGAAGCTTCACACTGGACCTGTTAACCCCATGTAATAACACTTTTTCCTTCCATTCAACTTTCCATTAATATAGTTGGATAAAGCACTGTGTAAAATACCAGCTGTTTTAGTAATGATCTGTTATTGCAGCCTATCCAGGGTGTCGATGAGTGTTTGTTGGACAGCTGCCAAGTTAGCAGCATAGCATATGCTAGCACCTCAAATCTGACCTTTTACACAGATTTAGTTTTTCAAAATGTCTTCAGGGTTACTTTAGATTTGGTGTATATATCTTACTATCATAATATTAGAGTTTTATGGCCTTGTTGCACTGTTATGATAAAAAACTGCTGGTTTGAATTACTTAAATGCATCTTTATGTGATAATTAAAATCTTTAAATGCTAAAGGGCAAAGGATGTTTATTTTAGTTCTTTCTTTCACATTTTTTTCTATCTGGTTTAAACTGAATTAATCATGACAAGTTATCTGCTCCTCAGCTTGTCCATTGATTTTTATCCCGTCTTTGTCCTCACCCTTTAGTAATTAAACGGTTGCATAAAACCACTTTATTAGTTTTCCGCAGTTAATGCAGGCGTTTGTAAAATGTTTCGGTTCTGATCTGTCTTTTTTTTTTTAGAGGTTTCTGCTTGAATGGTTCTGCTCAGAGGAAAGAAGTAGTTTCCCACTGCTGAGTTTTTTTTTTTTTTTTAAATACTCGTGGCACGCACAAAGATCCTGTGATCAGCATTCATGTGATGCACCACACGGATTATTTCATGCCTAACCTATTACACATAGTGTATATGTGTGGCATAGTGTAAGATCTGGACTGTTAATAGGATTATCTGGTCTGGTTGAGTGAAAGGAAACATGTAAGCAGTTAATGTAACATGGTAGACAATAAAGTCAAAGCAGTTTGTCCTAATCTAAACTTTCTGTTGAAGGTCAAACAGCATTTTATTTATTTATTTATTTATTTATTTTTTCCAGATTAAATCAGTCAGAACAAACTAAGGAGTACTTCTGCTTTGGTTTCCAAACTGCTTTCCAGCTAGGAATATCTTATTATTGATACAGAAAGAAACAAAAAAAAAGCAATAATGGAAGTAAAATAATAAAATAAAAGAAGTAAATAGACATGTTGTTTTAAATCAATGCATTTTAGATAATGCCTTACTTCACTGTTGTATATTTAAATTCCTAAATGTTCATGTAAAATACAGTTGTATGTAGTAGAGCATAACATTTGGCTATTGGGTTGTACGTGAAGGTAATTTGATGCCTTGTTCCCCTATAGGTCCAACTCCTGGTTCTGGTGTCTTCAGAGCTCCTATCTGGCCTCTTGGTGTCCAACCCTACTGCAGCCATGATGTCCAAGTCCGCTCTGCTGAAGGTCATCCTCCTGGGTGACGGCGGCGTTGGCAAGTCGTCCCTCATGAACCGCTACGTCACCAACAAGTTCGACTCGCACCTCTTCCACACCATAGGCGTGGAGTTCCTCAACCGAGAGCTGGAGGTGGACGGGCGGCGGGTCACCCTACAGATCTGGGACACGGCGGGACAGGAGCGCTTCCGCAGCCTCCGCACGCCCTTCTACCGTGGCTCCGACTGCTGCCTCCTCACCTTTAGTCTGGACGACGGACAGAGCTTCCAGAACCTCTCCAACTGGAAGAAGGAGTTCGCCTACTACGCCGACGTCAAGGACCCCGACAGCTTCCCGTTCGTGGTGCTGGGCAACAAACTGGACGTCCCCGAGCGCCAGGTGTCCGGGGAGGAAGCCCGCAAGTGGTGCCGGGAAAACGGAGGGCACCCGTACTTCGAAACGAGCGCCAAAGACGCGACAAATGTAGCATCGGCCTTTGAGGAGGCAGTGCGTCGCATTCTGTCGTCTGAAGATAGAGACGATCACCTGATTCAGACCGACACAGTGAACCTGCAGAAGAAGCCTCGCCCTGAGCCCAGCTGCTGTTAATCTGAGGGACTCCGGGGGTTTTGGTTGGGCCTTTTCACTGATGCTACTGTACAGTTCTGCATGCTACTATTTATGCTTAAATCTGGATCAACATTTTAATGTCAAGTTTTAGCTCAACAATTAAAACTACACTACGTTTCATTCACATATACTGAGGTTATCTGTTTTGTTTGTATCAAGGAAGTAATAAAGACCAAAAAAACTGATTAAAATATGCTGATGCCTACAAAAAACAGAAGTTGAGATTATTTTGTGTTCATAGTTGCAGAAGTAGTGCTCAGATTTATGTTAACACTTGAACACCCACTGGATTTAGTTTTATTCTCTCCTAAATTAATCATTCTTGTTTTGTATTGGTGGAAAAAAACTGCATAGAACCCCAGAATTCTCATTTCTGAATAACTCATAGTGAAATTATGTTTTAAAGAATGAGATTTTTGGCTACATTAGAGCCCAATATAAAGCGAACAACTTTCATATCTCTTAAGTATGAGAGTTTTAGCTACATTATACTCCAATATGAACCGAATAACTTAAGTTTTTCCTCTAAATTTGCTGTGAAGTTGACACAAATTTGTAGAATTCAGGTAACTTGCTTTCGTTTTATTTTTGTGCAGTACCCTTTTCGTCCACATGGTTCCGCCACTGTTTTACAAATTCATGTTCAAACCAAGTTAAAATCTGTTTAAAATCGGAAGATTTAAAGCGTTATCATTGCATTATCAGAAACACACACAACGTTTTAGCTCTAAATGGTAAAGCTTCATTGTAGAATTAAAAGGAACCATGAAAACAATCGGGTCTTTTAATAAGGATGACTAATACTAAAGATTAGTCAATAAAGAGCGGTAAATATGGCAGACGTGTCTTAAATTAAATTAAACATTCGGCAATTTCCTGACTTTTATGTCACAAAACCGTCCCCGTTTTACTGCAATAGGTGTTTCCTCGTAGCTTTTTTTGATATTTTAAATAAAATCCGCTGGACATCGACAGGTAGAAACAATGATTGGTCACAGGTGGCAGCAATTAGATTAAGTGACGTCACCTCTGACGTCATTGGAAAACTGGAAAAAAACAACGCCAGGATTAAAAAGTAAGTTTACTTTTGCTTTAGTAGATAAAGTTTTAAACAAAAGATTTTTACTTTATTGCAGTTGATAGATTTGGTCAAGTTGAGCCACAGATTTATCGGTAGGAAAGATTGTGAAAAGCGACAGAACCAAATGACTCGTTTTGTTTTTTTTAAGCTAAAGCGCACCGGAAGAGTTGTTTGCTTTGATAAATACCAATTATTAAATAAAAATGAAAGCAGCAGGTGTAGCTATTTCTTTAGTCTATGATAAAAATAGAATTAGACAACTATTCAAGATAAATGTATTAATTTTTAGCAATAAAGAGGAAGCAGAAAAATAAAACGATCTCATTAAGTCTGTAAGGTTAATTTTAAAATGGCACTTTTTGATAAAGTCAAAATTATGAACTTCCATTTACTTTTTAAAGATAATTTATGTCAAATCAGCCACATTTAATATCAGTAATTCCTTCTGTAAAGATAATTTTGTGGCTAAAAGTTAAAATGTATGAGTTATGCAGAATGTGGGAATCTGCATAACTCATACATTCTTTAATGTAAACATTTTTCTTATACTGATTTGTACTAAGAAATTTACAATATTGATTGTTTATTTTTCTTTGGAAAATTTGACATTTAATGTGTATGTACGGAGAAGTTAGTAAATATATAGAATAATTTAAAAACAATATACTTGCTCCTAGTATACAATGTAAAGTATAATGCAATCAGAATCAATAATGAAATTCATAGATGTGCAACTTTTTTGTAAAATTTTAATTTTTATTTCTAAGTAAAAAAGTGACATTAATCTGTAACCCTAATTTAAGGTTATAAGATGTATCCAGTGAATCCAAAAGTGTTTACACTGTGAAACAGAGTTAAAGTAGCTGCCCTATATTTAATTAATATTTAGATTTTTATAAGTCGGGCTTTTGCTTTTCTTTTTGCGGTGAACCTTCGACACATTTTGTAGCTCCCGACTGTTTTGACTTTGTAAACTTTCTGTAAAAGTCAGAAATCGAAGAAAGAGGCAAAATACTCAGTCGTCACGATAATAAAAAATATCGGTTTTACTAGAGAAGGTTACAAAAATCACCATATAGGAGTCATAGAACTATTTTCAACTTAAAAAAAAAGAAAAAAAAAGAAAAACCCAGAATGAAACACCTACAGGGACTACAATGCCATCAAAGTACAATGGAGTTTTTCTTTAGAAAAGAGCAGGGGCGGAGAGAGGGGAGGGAGGAAGGGGGCAAAACACCGCCTACCATAGTTGTCAGTACAAATGACTACACATCACCTGAAAAAACTGCGAAGACACAGTCATGTCTCCTTCATGCAAATAACGAGGAAACAACAACACCCTGACACGCATCGTCGGCTTATAGGAAATTGAAGTTTTGCCTTTTACATCAACCTGGCGGCAAAGCACGGATATTTATTCAACATAACACACATGGCAATATAGTCCTTTTTTTTATACAGAATAGACAGCTGCGCACATGGACGATACTGACATGCTTCATCTCATCAAAATTCATAAAATTTCTCTTGTCTACTTTTTTCTTTTTTTTTAAGGGTTAACTAATCGGTCATGATTAATATAGAATATAGGCCATGATTATTGAAACACATCTGGTTATAAAATTAATGTATGAAAATTCCTGACTTGTTTTATTCAGTGTAAACATCCAAAACAGTCTTTGTGGCTTGTATGAGAGGCATGGCATTCAAAAGAAAAAGGAGAAAAGAGAAAAGAAAAGAAAATAGTGACTTTAGTCACGCATTTGGCTAAAAATAAGCACAAACATGTTCCATAAAATACTTAACCACGAGAACCCAGCTGCCTAAAATGGATAAAGAGAATAATAATAATAAAAAATAATAATTCCCATATTTTTTCTTCACATTTTAAGATGTATACGTCACAATCACCTCAAATCCATCATATAATCATGACTGAACTGTGTCCCTCTCACGACATATCATTGAAGATGTTACATTACAATTAGTATATCAAATGCAGAACTAGTATTCGAGTGCTAAACACATTTCTCAAAGGGTACGTTTACATATATTTTGTTAAAGAAAAAATAATAATAAAAAAAGAGCATGTCAGAAATAAAACATGGATTGTGTTCTCCCCGTTTTGGGGGCGTGGGAAGGGGTGTGGATCGATCTTTTTTTTTTTTTTTTTTTTTTTTTTTTTTTTTGGTGGGGTGATTCTGCTATTTACAGGTGAATTTAGTTCCCTGAAAGGAGGAACCGGTGGGTTGAGTTCACACAGGATAAGATCAGTAATCAGGTCGGAGTTTAAATGGTGAATGTTTTGGAAATAAAACGCGAGTCGGATTTGGTTTGATACCTGAGGTGTGTGTCTTTTTGTTTTTTAAGACCTGGATGTGCAGCGCCCTCCACATTTAGAGACAGCCTTGCTAAGGTTGTAAAGAAATAAAAAATAAAACTCTTTAGTCGCAGGAAATTAGAAAAAGTCCATTTGAGCACCATTCATTCACTGCGTAGATGTAAAAAAATAAAAATAAAATTGCAAAATCATTGACCCGACAATTATCTCTAACGTTTCTAATAAAATAAATGAAAAAATAAAATAAAATTAAACTTAACTTCACTTTAAAGTGTCCAACATTTTTCCCACGCAGTCAAAAACTAACTTAAAATAAAAATTTACCTTCTGAATGATAAACTGAACATGTAGTATTTTCATAACATAAACAAAATAGTCTAGAAAAGGGCAAAAATAAAAACATAAAAATGGGTTTTGCATGCTTGCCTTAAAAAGGGCATCAAATTCTCTATTTTTAGGAGTCAATTAAACATTTCTTATTTAATGTTTAATAACACAGTGCCAAAAAGCAAGTGTCCGTTTGCTTCTCTGTTGGTGGACCGCAAACAAAAATGACACAAAGTGCCTAAAATGACCTACGACCCTCAGTTTGGTCTCCGTCCCATTTTGTCAAATGGGATTTGATAAAGATTCCTGTTTGCATTGGCTAAATTAGTCCTGAAATCGCCTAAACTTACCCACACGTACAGCCAAAGTAATAACTAAAAACGGCATCCCCATGGCATGATGCTGCCACCACCATACTACATAATAATAATAATAATAATAATAATAATAATAACATTTTTTGACATTTTAACCACTTGTGCCAGTAATTGTGGAGGGCGCCGCCTTTGACTTTTATTTCAGCTGGTGATGAATGTAACAAAAAAAAAAAAAACTCAAACGGTCCTAAAAAGAGACATTTGGCGAGCCTCCTTGCATTCTTTCACGGCCAGATGAGAGGACTGGTTCCATATTTATGACCTCTCAGCAAGAAAACTTAATCTTAATCCAGGACATGGAAGCAGATAAACTGTTAACGGATCCTATAAGAAAAGTAGCGCTTAAATATACTTACTCAAATGCACAGAAATCCTTGAGATACCACATGGTTTTTCATTCTTTTAGGGGTTTATTCCTGGAGGGGGGAAAGAAAGGGCTTGTCTTGCTCAAGAGATTTTATTCTCCCCCATTTTAATTTATTTTTAAATAGTGCAACAATGTTCGGAGCAATAGCAATAAAACGTCAAAGTGGTGGGGAAAGAAAAACTAAAAGAAGAAAAGAATCTATGAGCCCAAACTCAAAAAGATCATAACAATACCTGGCATACTTTTCAGAGTATTTAAAAAAAAAAAAGAACATTCACACACATTCGCACAATATATTCATATTCATATATATATATATATGCATATAAAACACCAAAAAACAGAGGAACTTGGTTGCTGTGGTGCTTCCCAGTGGCTGAAGCACACAGTGAACATTGTTTTTCGATTTTTATTCTGTTTTTTTTTTTTTCTTTTTTTGTTGTCGTTAGGAGCTATGTGTCGAGAGGCTGTGCTGGCTCAGGGCGCGAGGCCATCACAGCCGGGCCACGTTCATGAGCCGCCGCCCAAAAAGCACAGGGAGGGAGGAAGAGGAGGAGGCGCTTTGAAAACCAATGTACCGTACCTGAGCTCGACCCCTGATGGGGCGAGCCTTCACCGCTCTGAATCAGCCGCCTCCGTCCGGGGCCTGGCCGCTCTCCTCCCGACCCTCCAGCCTCTTCCCCTACCGGTGGTGAGAGCGCGCTGGCGCCTCGGAGCGGAAAGCGCTTCTGGGTAAACGGAAGAGGATGGAGAATCAGGAGACCGGGGGGCTGTCGAACCGAGGTGGTTTTGTTTTGTCGGGGGGAGGAGGAAGAGGGAGTTTGGGAGTGATGGACGCTAGGTGTTGCGGGATGGGTTTAAGATTTGGGGGAGAAGATGAGCAATGGAAAGAGAGGACGCTTTGTCCTTATGAGTAGGAGGAGGAGTTCTGGCCGTCCTTGGAGCGCGCCTCGGCCTCTAGGTCCTGGTCATCCTTGGTCTTGATGTCCTGGTAGTCGTGCGTGGAGGCGGCGGTCTTCAGGTACGCCCAGTTAGCCGCTAAAATCATCAGGTAGTGGATCTGAGAGCACAGAGGGGGAAAAAAAAGTCGTTTTACATTTGACAACTCAAAAGTGCATTTTGGTCTCCATTAAAATGACTGCAGTTTGTTAAATAAAAGTATCGTTTGTAGGAAATGTGGGAAAATTCAAGGTGTCTGAATATTTTTACACATTTAACTAAATTAAAAACAACTACATTTTGTTGTAATTTTGTTTTAAACTTTTACTTTCTCTTATTGTCACCTTTCTAAAACAGCTTCAAGCCTCTCACAATAAATTCTCCTCTTCAATCAAAGAGTCCGATAATAAGTAACCTACTGATGTAACTACACTGTGTTTCAGGCAACGTCCTCACTGAGAGGCAAGGAGTGAAGACTCTACAAAGATATCCCGATAAATCTTTTCGTAGAAATATCACCGCTTCAAGCGCTGACCTGATGTTTTTCAGGTAAGAAAAACTTTATTTTTTTCATTGTGTTTGCTTCTTGCATGTCCTGTCATCATAAAGCACCTGCCGATATCCGTGGATTTTCCTCCTACACTAAACACTAAAAAGAATTGGTTTGTTTCACAGGAAACATTAATATCATGTCATAAATAAGACCTAGCTAAAAAGCTAAGGCATGTTTATATCTTAGTGTCTGAGCCAAATGAACAAGAATGTCCTGGACTTAAAGGTACTAAAATATCTATTTGTTCTCCCTAATTATGTTGAGTGTCATTAGTAACTATAGTAAATACATTTATTAGGCTAAAGAAAAAAGCTATCCAAAACAACCTGATTAGATGTGAAAATGTAATTACCCTCCTCCTTAAATTAAGAGCTAAATAAGATTAACCACCTTTCTTAGTTTAATGACTCCCATGAATCCCATCCAAAGTTTATTACTGCACCTATAAAATCAAGAAATTTCTTGATTTTATAAACAGGAAGTGGGCCAAATGATCTAAAGAAAATAAAAGCAATAGCTATGAATTAAACGTCCTAATCTGAACAAAACTAATTCTAAGCAGCCACAGTGAGAACCATTATCCACTTACGGCTGAAGAAATATGTTAATGCTGCCAGGCCATTTTCATGACACTGTTTCTTTAAAAGATCAAAAAGCAAAAAGACATGCAGGTGACCCAGTGAAACGTGTGTTGAGATGTTTCATGACTTTTTTTTTTTTTTTTTGCATCTCCATTTCCCTGGATGCAAAACACAAAAGTCCACCTCCACAGTGGAGTAAAACACAGACGCTCACACACACGCACACACACACCCACACACACACACACACAAACACGCTCACATAACAGGCTGCGGGGCAGGATTTCAGCTGATAGTACAACACATTTACGTGAGAGGCGCGGTTGCCACGGCAACAGATAAGCATGGCCATGGCAACGTGCATATTTTGAGCGGTGGGTTATCAGAGCAGCTCACCAGAGCGATGACGGTGGCTCCGGCACCGGCCAACGCCACGATGTAGAGGTGGTAGGACAGGTAGAACTAAGAGGGTGGGGGGTAAAAAAAAGAGTTTTAGGCAAGTTACACAAGAATAAACTGAAAAAAAGTGAAAAAAAAAAAATCACCCACTCACCTCGCTGGTGCTGCAAATATCTGTCAGTGTGGTTCCACAAGCCTTCCCTGGTGTTGCGTTCAAGGGAATAACGCCTGCAGGATCAAAGAGACGAAACGTCACCAAACGACAAGAAGCTTTTTTTTTTTTTTATTTTTTTTATTGAAAGTATTATGAATGAGGCTCAGAGAAAGATTAAAAGAAACAGGGCTGCTGCTGGAAAAATATGGGTCATCATTCTGAATGAATTTCCACCTCATTTCATCATAAAGGCTGAAAAATATCATTTATCAACGCTTTCTTGTTTCAGTCACAAAGAACTATGATCACTCTTCAGTTTTAGCAACTGCTGACAATAATTTGTCGCCTCCCACTACGTAATTGGGGTTAATATTATGAAGCATATCCTTATCCTACTTCATGGTTTGGCCAGCTGTCTTTCAGATGTGGGTCAAATACTGTACATTGTTCCATCAAACGGTGAACCGTAGCACTACAAGATTGGATTCTCTGTACTTAAACTGCATTTTTTTCTTTTCTTTTCGTTTTTTTTTTACCATCCTGCTGGTTTGAAAATCAGAGGCTTTCACTTCAGATGCTTCTCGCTGAGCTCCTTGATCAAAGGGAGTCGCTCTTCATCATCTTTGAAGAAACGTAGCCGTGCATGTTTTGCATTCGCTCTCTGAAGCTGCAAATGCAATATTCAGAAAGGAGATGGGTATAACATCCCGTGCTGCTCGAGAGTATTCCTTCCCCTGAACTTTTCACAGATGCTATTTTATGGGTCAAAACAAAATGGCGCTGTGTTGACGATTTTCAACTCTTTAACCACCGGATATTGTATCTTTTGACTCATCGTTCGTTGTAAAATAATTTAAGCTCAGTCAAATTGGATGGGGAGTGTTTGTTTCAAGTGTTTGTTTTTTTTTTAGCACCAAAACGGAGTGTTTGAGGCTAGCACTAGCATGTTTTGCTGTGGAGAAGGTGTCATCAAGGGGATGCGCAGTGTTAGCCTTCCTCCACATATTGTGTTTTGCAAGTTGGCTAAAAGGTTTGCACATGTTTGCAGTGCCCTTTATATGGTGCAAACAATGCTTTCTTTCTACAGTGGCTCCTCCAGAAATATTAAAAATCTTCCTATTTACTTCTCTGATTATCGCTTTCCTTGACTGCCTTGTTATTGTCGGAGGGCGGCCATATTTGCAGCCGTTCCATTCTCAGATGATGGGTTGACGATACTGGTTTTTTGTTAGTTGAATACGTTGGCAAGGTTCTGAGAGCCGAAGTTTAGGAGGTTAAAGCTACAAAGGCAGGATATTCAGTCTTAAATGGAAGCATTGTCCCTTTGTTTTTATTTCAAAAGAGTGCTTTCGTAACCCCGCTACCCCTCGGGTTTGGCTCCAGCCCACTTGATACTACGTAACTGTAATGAAAATCTGTCATCTTTAATTAGATCAAAAGGGCAAACCTCAGCTGGAGCATTAAGATTCTCTTAACCCCTTTATTTCATCCTGAAAGTCAGTTTTTACCTTCGAAATCTTGACAAAGACATGCAAATAAGCAACAAAAAAACTCCGTCAGGATGAAATCGAGGCATAAAAAGACTCTTGAATTCGCAGCTCTGCCCTCCTCCAAATGCCACCCTGGGGTGACCACCCATAACAACCAACCCTTCCAGAGAACCAGAGTGAGAATGAAAGCCTCAGTGACTCACCGTACTGCCTGACATCCACACAGATGGAGTCAGGATACGTGATGTTGGAGTCTGGAGATCTCATGGCGGCGCAGGTGTTCCACATGTTAAAGAAGAGGAAAACCGGGATCGCCGTGAAGCAGAAGATGGCGATAAACACCAGAGCGAAGATGTAGGTCAGGAACATGAACTGAACCGAAGGAAGGAAGAGGAGGCAGAAGATGGGATATTATTATTACGTTGTGATGCACTGAAGAATTAGGCTCATGATATTTACTTAAAGTCCTCACCATCCAACCACCCGTGCATCACATTTTGCTTCCATGCTAATGTAACTGGACATCTGCAGTAATTAACTTAATCAGACAAGGAAGGACAAACTGTGCCAAAGAAGCCCTGAAGGCTGAAGCGTGAATCAAGAATCTAGCTTAAGAGTGCACGATTAGAAACATCTCCACATCTTTGTGCCACCATAGCGACTTTGTATTCTAAAGAACAAAATGGAAGCAGCTACGTCTCATTTATTGGCTTTAACATACAAAGGCAGTGATGCAGCGTCCACAGATGGTCGTCTTAAAGTCACTCTGCAGCTCCTTCTTGATGGTGCTGGTGGTGTAGAAGCCCTCGCCCAGCAGGAGGATGGCGTAGACGAAGAAGAAGGAGGCAATGCCGTAGATGATGTACTGAAAGATCTGGATCCTGGACGCGGGAAACAAACGATAGCGCCAAGTTTATTTCTGCTTTGCACAAGTTTTAAGTCTTTGCTGATTGATATTATTATTGGTTATGCAGGTCTGGATGTTTGGGTACATGAAACATCATTTTTCAAAGCGGATTGTCTAAACAGGAAGTGAATACCTTAAGGATGATGGACTTGTGTAAATCAGACAATAACAGGAAATTGTCAGTGGATCAGATGGATGAACTGAGAATATTTATGACAAAGATCATCTATGCAGGAAATGGGGATGATCTCCATGGAAGGAAAACGAAAAAAAAAAAATTCTGCTACAGGATTATGGATTAGATTCTTGGTGTTAAAAGAAGGAAAAACCCAAAGCTGAGGGAAGAGGATGCATAGGACTCACACAGCGGCGAGGGTAGCGTGGTCACTGGTGATCCTGGAGAAGTGGTTCTCCAGCATGGTCAGGGTGCCGGTCAGCGCCACGTGGCCGCAGCCGCAGAACAGGGCCACGCCCGAGAAGCAGAGGATGGTGGCCACCAGCGAGGCGTAGGGTACCCCGCCCAGACACTTGATGCAGCACTCGAAGCATCCTGCAGAGGGAAACGAAGAGTGAGGTTGTTTCCACTTTTCCTGTTGCATTTAGCTACGAGAAAGCTCACAGCTAAGAAAGCATTAAAGAGGATCTGAGAACAAAGAATTTAGGTCAGATATGAAAGAAGGCAGATGGGGGCTGGGGGGTGGAGAAGAAGAAGCTCCACTGCAGCCATGTTTTTATAAGAAAGAACAAAGAGAGCAGGCTGACATCCCATAGTGACTTGCTTAGCTCTGCTGACGACACTCGCTGCAAAACTCAATGGCCTTTTTTATCCTCTGCATCAGGCATGTTGAGCATCTTTCACAGCGAGTTGGAGTGCTGAATTTTGCACCACCTACAAAAACTCTCTGTGTAACATTTTTTTTTTCTTTTCTCTTCAAGAATGCCTCATAATCTGAGCTAGAGTGATCAAATGCATGAACCACGCTCTGGTTTTCAGGTAAAAACAAAAACCAGAGCGTGGATGTTCTTCTTTTTTAAATCTTTTTATTTTTTAGATTGAAGTAAATGTGTGAATTTGCCAGTAGATCTTCCCAAAGGTTGATGAAAAATGAAAAAAAAAACCTCTCTTCTGTTTTGCGATGCTGAATAAGTACATTTAGTTTTCAGCTTCCTGCGTGAGGTCTACAGGTGCTGCAGATGCATCCTGCTCTAGAATCCCACCCCCTCCAAAAAAAGCTGGAACAAAAGGCACCGAATTACAAGAGCTGCATGTTATACAACATGATAAAAATAACTCCTGTGGCAAAGCAGGAAGTTACTCTGGGAGTAAAAAAGACAAAATGAACCGTCTTGTGTGGCTGCGTTGCTGTTTCCATGACAGCCTGCTCCAGTTGGCACCACTAGCTGATGTTCACAAGTCGGCACGGCTTTTGGTGCCGACTGAACCCACCGCGCGTCCTCTGTGTGGCTCTCCACGCACATTATGATCTGTTCTGACACGCTCCCCCCAATCGCCAGCGAATAACGCACTCGGTGGCAGTCGTGGCTCTTCGTGATGTCTACTCTACGCGACAGCTCGTCTCGTGAAAACATTGTGGTCATGCGCATGCGATGTTACGTTTCTTATAAATCCGCCATACCTGTAGAAGTTTCATTTTGTGTGTTTTATTTCTCAGAAGTTTACGGTAAATAAAAAAATAAAATAAAATAAAATAAAATAAGAAAAATCTAGTTATTTCCATGCAGTGTCCAGAAAGAGGTGTTGTTCTGCTTGTTGCCTAACACAGCTTTGGTCAGCATTCATGTGTTTTTTTGTTTTTTTTTAGGACATACTCCGTGCAGTTTTCTAATGAAGTATTAAAATATTAAAAAGGTAGATTAGCTATAGGTACAAAATATCCCACGGGAGTCCAAATTTGTAGTCAAACAGTATTTGTAGTAAGTGACGCTAAATGGGAATGTCTTGTTTACAGTATGGTAACGATATTGGAAACAGCAAAAGTCATTTATGTTAACATGTTTGATTAACATAGCAGCTTAATTAAATAAAATTTACTGTAAACTTCTGAGAAATAAAACACACAAAATGAAACTTCTACAGGTATGACGGATTTATAAGAAATCTGCTGAGTAAGCAGTATGTGACGCAACATCGATGTGCGCATGCGCATTACCACAAGGTATGCTGGATTTACGGGTATGACAGACAGTCAGACCCGCTGATGGCTTTTATCAGCGTGGACCTTCATCGGTTCACTGACATCTGATGACAGAAGCGTGAAAAAAAAAAAATAAAAGTACAACTTCAAGATTAGCTTTCAGCATCAAACGCAACAGAAATCGTCAGAGAAAGTCTGGATTTAAATGTTGAGCCGCGGTAGAGTTTACAGCCTGCAGGCGGTTGCTATTGATGGGTTTAAAAGAGCCAGTTGATTTAAGCATCCCCAAGGGAAGCAATAGTAATCTATAACAACACTATACAAACTAAATGGAGATTTTTTTTTTCCACAGTTATTTTCACCCCTGCTAAAGACGGTAATTTGAATAAATGTATTAAATAGGGAATAAAATCTCTCTAATATTACTGATACTGCAAATATTGAATATTAGAATTTTTTTAAATATTTTTTTTTACTTTAGTTGCTGATCTAAGACTTCCTGTTACTCCAGGGGGGAAATATTGCGTCAATAATATTTCAATAATATGGTCAATTTACTACTTTATTTGTTTTTTCTAAAACAAAAAGTTGTTCCGGCTTCCACAGTGTAAGCGTAGTTTACATCAAACAGTTTTGATAAATTTTTTCCACATCCAGATAAGAAGTCTGGTCAAAGTTGATTCAAGAAGTTTGGGTCATGATAAAAGCTCATCCTTAAATCTGAAGAAGCATCATCTTCCTCCTGCCTTACGTAACCCAGCGGAGGCCCTTTACATAACAGACCCAAATCCTATTAATGTTAATGAAGGAAGCGCGCTGGTGTAGGAGTCCAGCTGATGAAGCTGGACGGCTGGACCGAGAAGTGGGCCGCGGCCTCTCTGGCTCACCGGTCAGCACAGTGACGGGTCCTCAATTCTGCTCTGAAACATCACCCCTCATCGAGTAAAATTTGAGTGTTTTATTTCGAAACAAGACGAAAACAAAAGGAAATCCTTCCTTTTGAATGCAAATGAAGAATTTCCAACTTTATCTTCCATCGTGGATGCGAGTAATCTGACAAGATGGGAGCCTTTTTGGGACAAATCCCACGCCTTCGTGGGAGCTATTTAAGGGCTTTATTGTTTCTGCTTTTAGCTCCGTCTTCTCTCCCCTGGTTCCACGCTGCTTCATGGATGAATTCACAGGTTCCTCTTGAACGACGGAGCTGACTCTCCCCTCTATCCGGTCCCTCCACCCCCCCGGCTACGACTGCCAGCCTCAGTTTAAAAGTGCGCTAATGGGAAGCAGACCGGCCGGAATGGTCAGCTCCAGCCGGCCCTAATGGAAATCAATGGGCTATTCATTAGAGCAGAATTTAGGTGACACACCAAGGCTGGCCTATCTGCCTTGTTTTATACCTCGCTGCCTCTGTCTTCGCTCTACTGTCTCCTTTTCTTTGAAATATGGCTGCTTGTCGCCGTCGTGCTCTATTAAGCCAGCTGGAGTTAATCACAAAGGCACTATGTTACACTCCTGTTATGTTATGGTGTCATAGATCATTTTAAATAACTTTTGGCGGGTCCCCACCGAAGGATTTCACCTTTCTGTTCACATTAGGAGGCAGAACGGCCCAGAATTTGACAGCCGATAAGCGAAATTAGAGAGTATTGGGACAGTTTTCCCGCTTAAATGCCGACCTCAATTTGTGGCTGACAGCTAAGCGAAACTGTTCTTGCTTTCATCGCCTTTGCATGGGCAGCTCCGAAACAAAAGGGCGATAAAATGAGAAAGAAAACCATGAAAGAAGAGGGAACGTGCAGAACGACTGGAAACAAGTGAGGAGAAGGAGGTGAGAGGGGAAAAAGGCAGAGCGAGAGAAGGATGGGGAAAGCGTTTTCTTGGCCCAGGGGCCGGCGAACGACAGTTGCCATAGCAACGTGTTACCCACGACCCACTTCAGTCCCTCGCAGACGCTTCACTCCGCCTTCACGCGCGAGCACAACCCAAAGATTGGCGTGAAGCGGCAGCTGAAGCTGAAGCTGCGGAGTGGCGGACGGTTCGTCTATTCATGTTTTCTGATCTGATTCAAATCGAAATTATGTGAATGGAGAAAACATGAAACTTAAAAATATCAGCTTATGTCTCAGACTCAATCCTTTAGGTATCCTAGTTACATTTTACATTTTGGTATTAAAATTATTTATATATATATATATATATATATATATATATATATATATATATATTCAGCTGAATGGATGTTTACAGTAAATATTTTTAGCAGTATGTTTGCACATAATATGTTTTTACAGTTACTTTCTGATCATGTGGGGTCGACTTGTTCTTGGGTCAAGTATTTGGAACCATATTGTTTTTTTTGTTGTTGCCAGATCTTTGTTTTTAAATTTAATTTGGTTCATAATTACAAAACCTGTCACAAGAATCAGCCTGCTTTCAGATTCCTGAGATTGAATGTGAGTCCTCTTTCCAACTTACTAATCATTTATGATAATAAATTCATAATTTTTCTATTTCTCATTGTAAATAGATCATAAAAGCTTTAATTCCTGCTTCCTTTTCTAAATAATAGACAGCTCTCTTTCCTGATTCTTCATCTTCATCCTTGTTTTTTCCCCACGTTCCCATTTTTCCGCCTTTGTATTTAAATCTGTGCCTTCCTATTAGACTGGTGAGCGTACTCAGGCGCTGTGACTGAATAAATAATGCCTCGCAGGCCGGAGATGCGCTTGCAAACAGAACCTGTCACCGATTGCTGACATCTTTTGTGATTACGCTTCGCATTCTGTCAATCACCCGACACCCACGGTATGAAATAATCCCTCAAATGCATGTCGCCTTACAAACTTCATTGTCAGAGGAATTGAATTTGGAGCATTTGTTAGAAAAAAAATGGCTTCCAAGTAAGTAGATGCACAGGAAAAAAAAAAGAAAAACTGGGTAAATAGTGTTATCAAGGCGCGGTGTCTGGATAATATTGGCTGAATAATGTGGTGTTTTTTCTGACTACACAGATTTCATTGTTGTAATGCCTGCAAATCCTAAATACAGGATAAACTCAAACGATGAGGCGATTATTTCCACAGTTATGACTCTTCCTACTATCGCTCCAGTTAACATTGCAGTTCTTTGCTTTTATTTTAAAATATAAAACATTAAAGTTCAACTTAAATTTATGTAGGAAGGAGGGATAATGAATGGGGAAAAAAGGACGTACATGGGGCACAAGAAGTAAAAGAAGAACAAAATGTACAAACATTTTTCTATATTTTCCTAGACCTAGAAAATACTGGAAGCAAATCTCCAAGGTTTAGGGACGGCAGAGGAATCCCGTTTAAATATCTTCCTCCAATCCAGATATGCAGCGCGATTATCTACAACTGTTAGTGTGCGCAGTACCTCTGCCAGAAATAACAGCCTTAATAAAGCTTTCTGAATATTTCAGTGACCGATCTGGTCCCCTCCCAGACCCCCCCGCCGCCTGCGGCTCCATTCAGATCTCAGAAACACTGTATTCATTACGGCAATATCCTCAGAGTGCATCATGGGTAGATCCCCGCGAGGGAAGAGGAGGACCTCGGAGTGGGAAACAGAGAACAAAAGGTGTGGGATAAATGGCTGCGTCACATCGAGATGAAAACAAGGTCCCATCTGCTTCACAGAGGCCGACCGCAGACACAACAACACAAAATCATTGACACGAGCTCTGGAGATTTCACTTTAGGTCAGGGATAAACGTCCGTCTCAGACTTAATGACCATCACATAGAAAGGAGCAAAAAAAAAAATTTAAGATAAATATACCAGAAATATATATATTTTTAACAAATGTTCACATCTGAACAGAGTTGTGTACATTTTGAGAGGCACTTTAGATTATAATACAAGATGCTTTCTTACGTGGCGATTGCTTTCTCTCACAGTGTGACATCATCTCTGCTTCTAAAATAAATAACTATTGAGAACTAATGACAGGAAGATCAGAAAGAAAATCGGTAATCAGCCACAAATTTCCCATTTGTTGATTTTTCAGAATTTCTCTTTAACCCTAAAAGGTTCAGTAGATAATTAGCTTCTTTTAACGCAGTATTTTGGACAAACTGTGTGCATTTCAGCTAGATGGAGTCCTATATTTCATATGTTAAGCCATAGAAATGAAGAAAATAAACAGGATTACAAATTCTGTAATATATATATATATATATATATATATATATATATATATATATATATATATATATATATATATATATATATATATATATTCTGAAGATGTCACAAACCTGTCAAAGCGGTTTTCCAAACACATAATGTTGGGAATGTTTTCAATAATGGTGGCTGAGGCTTAAGAGAATATACCCATCACTGTTCTCAAAATGTTGTTGTTTTTCATTCTTCTTTTTTTTTTTTTGTTCTATTTTGTGGCAACACGAAACTGACCCTAATCTGCTGTTTGTGAGAAACCCGCTGCTGTTTATGCAGCGTTATGCAGGTCACAGGGCCAGCATGTGGCCAGGCGTAACTGAGATTGATGGCCGGAATGTGCCTTTAAATCCCGTTCGCGGATCTCTGCGTGGGGATCAATACACTTATGCTGCAGATTAGAGAAATATTTCTTGCTAATGCTGTTTTACATCTAAATTAGCACACATTTGTGTGTTTTTAATAGACTGGAAAACCCACTGAATCAAGCAATTACCATCCTGCCTAGATCACAGAGTCCCTTTCTTCAGTTAAATGAGTCAATTAATTGAACTGAAAACTATGTATGGCACTAATACTGTTAAAAACAACTCATTACCAGTGGCAAAAACTAGATAAAATATCAGAAATATTAGAAAACAAGCACCTGGCTTGAAAACCATTTGCTTATAAAAACCTTGCAATACAATCCCAAGTACAAAGCAAAGAGCAGAGGCAACACTTTTAGTCCCACCAAAATGTAAAATGGCCCCTCTGGCTACAAGTGCTGTGCCTTAGTGGTTACACAACCAACTTGGCTAATGTCACTTTTTCTCCAAGAAGTCAAAGAAGTCATCTCTTTCTTCCGCCCCTCCTCCCAGTTCTCCCGATGAGATTATGGAGATTCGGTTTCCAGCTGCAGATGAGCACTTTGTATGTGAGAGTGTGTGTGTTTGTGTGTGTTTGTGTGTGGCCCAAACCACAATGTGAGTGTGTGCACAAAGTCTGTTGTTTGGCAGCACAAAGCCGCTCCCTGCGGAGGCTTCCTTATGATTACAGAAACACAGCAGTGCTCCGAAATCTAGAAAAAAAAAATGTAGAAAATGCTTCTGGTTTGTGTTCAGGAGATTGTGATTTCTGTTGTGTATTGGCAATATGTATATTTCCAATGCATAGTCCTGCAACGTTTCCACATTGATTTAAGTACATACTTGTAAACAAAGTGACATTGAAGATTACATAAGTCGTCTAATGGAGGTTAGACCGGTTTGTACACAAACAGACTTGGTGATTGGCATCGTTTAACTCATAGTCCTCTACTTTAGGTCAATGCGAATCTCCAACTTATTCTGGGGGATCCTACGGCCTTCATTGGCAAACTTAGTCTTTTTTTTATCAGGGCTACCAGGAAGCTACCTGATCGAACTGTTTTGCAGCTGTCCAATCACCTCCCTGAGATGATTGATCTTTTGAAGGCTGAGTCTAGCCACTCTATAGAGAAAGCTTGTTGGAGTCACTTGTATCCAGAGTCTTGTTCTTTCAGTCATAATCCAGAATGTACACAGTTGGATGCATCAACAGCTTTGCTTTGTAGCTCAGCTCTTTCATCGTCACAATAAATTGTGATAGCAGTGGCTAAATTACTGCAGACCAGGCGACCCGATGTGTTTATCCATCTCCCATTCAATGACCAAGGCACTACAGCATATTTCAACACCAGTCAGTAGGCCTTGTTGACTCCACATTGCTGAATGGTCTCAGATTGGCTCACCTGAAACCTATTTTTCTGTATTTATATTCTACTTTGGCTAAGACAGCAAAATGGGGCAAAACCAAACAAAACAAAGAAATACAGCACCGTAATATTCAGAGCACACTACACATCCCGCACAGTGACTCATCAACGTCCATTTCAGCCAGTGATGTCAAGTGTTAATCAGCATCAGGCATTTTATGGGCTCTGGGTGAGAGCAGCAGATTGGGCATCAGTAGGTGATGGAAGACGGCCAGATGAGGCTGGCATTAGTCAGGAACAAGACCTGCTGGGCCAACCTGCCACTTGCTGCTATTCATATACCAATGGTAGACTCCACTGCAGCGTAATCTCGCACACGTTAGAGATGCCATTCTTATGGCAGGCGAGAAGTGTTAGCTTCCTGTAGTCTGATCGCAGTGGTTGCATGTCAAACTCCTGAAATGTGTTTGGTTTACAGGCTGAATGGGCGAGTTTGGTTTGATATAAGGCTGCAGCTGTTTGCCAGTCTGCCTGGATCAGATGTGAAAAGTCTGTTTTTACCCGTCGGTTTCAGTGTTGGACACCATTCCTTGTGATTAGCTTAATTTTCCATTACAGGTTTTATATATATATATTTTTTTAATTATTATATAAAAAAGAGTAATGTTAAACAGGGCTGCAGGGTTCTGCACTGGTTGGCACTGTTGCCTAGCAGCAAGAAGGTCCTTGTTTCCAAATCAAGGCTCTTTCTCCGTTTATCCATCCAGTTCTATCTATTCATCCATTCATTCATCCATATTTTCCATGTAAAGCCTGACAACAGTGGAAATATTGCCATGAATTTATTGTAAATGTTTATTTATATTCAGCATTTTGAGTAAAAAGACTAAAAATGGAGCAAAAACTCTAAAAACGTCAAGAGTTTGACATTAAAACCATATGAACAGAAGCAGTTCAGATGGTGAACTGTTCTAAACGTATAAAAGTTTTAAACCTTTTTAAACCTTTCACCAAAGAGCATTCAACTTTATTCAGCTCAAGTACAAAACACTGCATTGTTTCACCCTCGCTACTTCTGTCAAACGTAATTGGGACCCAGATTGATGGAAAGGGCAGTAGGTAAGAGACAGCTGCTAAAAGTAGTTGTTCTAAGCTGCATTTGAGATAAATACGGTCAATCATGACACCTGAGATGAATCCAAAGGCGGTTCAGATAGAAGTGAGATCTGCTATGTTGCTGCAAATCCTTTTCTCTGCTCACGCGAACAGAAAAATGATGGCGCTGAGAGGACAGGAAGAGCTAAATACAAACACAGCGGCATACCACACGGCTCTCCACACATGTTTGCGCAAAAATAAGCCTGTTTTTTTTTTTGTTTTTCCTTTTTTTCCTTTTCGGTGCAAGCGAAGCACTCCCAGAGACATTCCCCTCAACCACTCCTGGTCACTGACACGTAAACAAATGCAAGCGCACATACCGACGGTAAACCTACACAAACACACGCGTGTCCAGATGGAGGCTGACAGCATGCTCTGGGCAAATGGCTTCAAAACGAGGAACACATGAGCCTCTCTCTGTGTGACGGCTTTCACATGCTTCCACAGCCTCACACACCTCCGGGGGCGAGGGGGGGAGAGCGGAGAGACGGGTGAGGGTGATGATGGCGGGACTGGGTAGGAGCAATGCGAGAAACAAAGGAGGGATGGTAAAAATTAGGCCTGCAACTAATTAATCTTTCATTTATTCTGACGATTAGTTGTTTCATTGGATAAAAAAAACTGGCTAATTCTGCAGATTTTTCATTTCTGCGTCTGACGTACAATAATAACCATACACTAAAAGATGCAAATAAATAATTAAATTCCTTTTTAAATGAAAAGATAAACATTTTATTGCCTAAAATAACAGCATTCCTTTTAGAGAATGCTTGGTTATTTTTAGCAAAGGGTGCAGCTAAGGAAATAGTTTTAACATCAACATGTGAAAAGCTTTCTGCTTGACTTGGGCATCAATACAGTGTAGCGCTGATTGACTAATCAATAATTAGAAAGCAGAAGGTGCTTAAAAATATGTATTTTTTATGTAATTTGATCTAGATGGAGCTAAAACTGTCACTTGAGGAGTACTTGGTAGAAAATATTTATAAACTAAGATTTGTTTAAGTCTGAAATGCAAAATGAATACTTTTCTTAGATGTTTTTGACTTGTCTACTCATCCAAGAATTCTACGAATGGCCTTTTTTTTTAGTCTGCATACTCCACTTGACGATTAATCGATTATTTCAATTATCGATTTATCGCGATTAATCCAATTAATCATTTCAGCCATAATAAGAATATCATATCACAACCATATTGTTAGAGAATTCAACTCAATGAAAACATTTGTTTTCATCCTCTATTTGCGAGGAAAATGTGTTATGCGTTTGCAGCGATTTCACTGATGGCAAAGGGAAATTTGGTTTTCCAAGTATCAACAAAATTTCAGCTTGTGAAGGTGAATCATTTCTACAGTAAGGTCGGGAAGGCCGGGGAAGGAAACCCGGCATTGCCCAAATGTCAGCAGCCACCAGGGAGAGAGGGACGGCTCCTCTCTATGATCATCAAATGGGAGCTGGCCTTTAGATTCTGGCCCTCGGCCCACGCCCAGCTGGACACTCACTGACCTTTTTTTTTTTTTTTTTTTGTTTTGTCTGATAATGCTGACGTGTATATATATATAAAAAAAACTCATTTCAGAGGTGACAAACCTCCACACTGAAATCTTTGAAAGGTTTTATCCCACTCTGTAGTGTTCATACTGATTATTTCATCTCTAAGGCAGATGGAGTTTACACTCAGATTCACAAAACTAACCTCCGAGAATGACTTTTTGCTAATTTCTCTGGTGCAAGTTAAACTCACTTCATTGAAAAATGTCATATACATCCTGTCCCTTTTTAGAGGATTCACTTCATGTTTATTTTATACTGCAAATTAGATTCAAAACCCTTAGAAATATGCTTTTGCTATAGGTTTCCACTGGTTTTCCATTTCTATGGGATAAAAAATGAATAATGAGATGCCGGACTACTACAGTCAGCTGGCAAAAAAAGGTAATTAAAACAGTAGTTTTCTTCTGTTATTATAGGTAATGTTACTATAACTCTAACATTTTATGTTTAAATTATTTTAATAGCAGCTGAAAGCTGTCCCGTTTGATGCCGTATCATTGTATTTTTATATCGTCAGAATCTCATCGCAAACTCAACAAATCCTTTTATCAAAACCATTTGTAAAATTCAGCAATAACTGAGATTAATAGAAGTCACCTGAAACCACTGTTATTCTGCTGAGCAGATGGAGCTGAAAGAATGAAAACAGCTGAAGCCGACATCGAGTTGGTACGGCACATTGTGACATAAAAACAAAAATAGATGCCAATATAGTTTTGCGAATGGGGTTCAAAAATGGCCTGAATTTACTAAAAATACCCGCGGAAACAGCCTGGAAACAAGAAACATCTGCAGTCCAAACTGAAAGTGCGTCCAAACATGTTTCACTTAAAGGCTTCCAGGCCCAGCTCCTCTCCGTCTGCCAACACTGCACCTAAAAACATCTTACAGGAATAAAGCTCTTCAAAGCTCTCGCTGAATATCCTTGACATTATTAAAGATAACAAATAAACCCACAGCTCTGATTTTAAGCATAACCCCAGTAGCGGATTCTGCTGCTCCAAACAGAAAATGCAACAAAACATGCAACCTTCCAGACGATGATGTAATGTGTTACGGTTCTGATCCGAGCATCATAACGAAGGGACAGCGGCGTTATGTAAGAGCAGGCTCTAACAGGCCGCTCAGTTACTGCAAATTTAAGCACCCTGCTTCAGGAAATCGTGTTTAAAGCAAAGTAAAATCATGACGGTGTGTGAGTTGTCCAATCAAATAGAGTCAGACTAATTAAAGCAGGCAATTATGAGAGCTGATGATGCCTCATTATCACACAGTACCCCTGTGTGCCAGCAGATTACAGATTACAGCATGAAATCAGGCACAACAATCAATCTATACCCACTGACACTGTTCCTCTGTACAGGCTATAATCCGTAAAGTTTTTACTAATCTATAACAGTTTTTTTTAAATTATTATTCTGTGTTCATCGTAGAATCATTGAGTTTCGACCGAGACAATTTATAAAGCTGTGAGCTGCACTGACAGGAAGCTACAACACAGATGCTAACTTTAGCATAGCCTTAGCGACTTTTTGCACCAGAAGGCCTTCATCATGACATTAGTTTGACTTGATATAATATTTTATCCCACAAACTGCATGAAACTGTGAGATCATGCAGTATTCATGATCCTGCTGCCGTGGTGATTATCTATTTATTTAGTCACCTCTCGAGACTTGCTTTTCTTCAAGTGGGTGGATTATTTTTGCTAGTTTAGAACACTGTAAGCTTTTTGAAAATGACTGCTTGTTTATTAATTTATGGTCAGCTTGAATCTCTAGACGGTTAAGCTGACGGTATTTCTTTTTGTCCCTTTTTAGATTCCTGACTGTAGACAATGATTGGACAATGACTACTGTCAGATATACCATTTCTTGTTTCCAGTTGGAACTGAACTCTGTGAAGTTAGCAATTGGGTTTGAGAATTTTTTTTTTTTTAAGTGTGATGTGGGCAAACATTCCTATGTGATGCCACTGGGTAGTTTCTGTGAAGTAAAGACACAGGACCAGAGTCAAGAATCAAAACACAAACATGGCCACCTTTTAAGATTTAGATGGATACAGAATTTGGTTCACTGTATATTTTTAGAAGTTAAAGTTGCAAACTTGGTTATTTTTCGGCCTTGTTACTAGTTCAATTCTGTGATCCAAAGAGAGGAAGTCATCCAAAAGAGCTAAACAGATATTGATGCCAGATCGAACAGATATTGTGCTCAATCTGCTGAGAAAAGAAAAGGTACACGCAGAACTATGTCCAGACACCCGGTCCGACTTATAGAACAGAGACGGAACAAACAAAACCTAATCAAAGTAAGGCTTGTTTCATCATTTTCTTTATGGTTGTCTTGCAGTGGATGACAACCATTTGGATGGATAAATGGATGGAACATTTATCCATCCAAATCCTAATTCAGAGCAAGAAAGAGACACTAGATGTGCGCAAAACTTCTATCCTGGTAATGTCAGGAAAGAAAACACAATTTCACACAATTTTGCGGTGTTTTCGTTAAATATGGAATGCAATTAAAATCACATCTGAGTAAGTTTAGCACAGTTAATCATCATAAAACATGCCACACCATCATCCTCCTTCTACTTCCTGTCATCTTCTTTGCAGTTTCCGCCAGCAGCAATGTCTGGTTGTCAGTCACGTGACTCTGTGGTGCGAAAAAAGTGTTTCCATTGTGGTTTTGTGGAATATACGGATTTCAATACGGCTGAAAAACCACCTCAGCCTAGCGACTGGATCGAGCTTCGCTATTCACTTTGACACAAAATACTGTGTTTTTCTTTTTGATATTGTGAGAGCTCAATATATATTTACTTGCATGAATCTTGCCTAATTTCCCATGCATATCGAGACGCACCACTCCGTCTGTGGGCTGTGCAGAATATATACCCAGCAGCTCTTCATTATGCATCTGGAAGTAGTCGCTGCTCTCTGGCACTCGCCTGCACAAGCTCCTTAAGTGACAGCTCTCGCCTTCTTGGCCCCCACTGCAAATCTCCAGCTTCTTAACGAATGCTGCAAGCTTGGTCGCAGTCCAGATGTCAAATGACTGCACCAACAACATGCAACCTTCGAAAATCTCTCACAGTCTTTTTCTCATTTTTGCATTTGAACACACCTGGGGGCACAGCAGAAGCCAAACTGGGTGAAATAAACTCCCTGCTTCCATGGAAAAACTGTGATTAAGGAAATGAAAGGCCTAATAGTTAGCTATAAATACCATTGTCCTCCTGCCCTGCTATCTTCAGGGGCTTTTCAACAGGCTCACCTCCACTGTCAAATGAAGTTGCATGATTGCAGGCTGTTATTGGACTGTAGTTGGTGCATCGCTGCTTTGCCTCAGGAGAGGATGATGTAAAGTCTCACTGCTGAGGGACACCCAACTCGCCTGCACCTTACGTCACAGACAAGACTGTGACCCAGCAGTATGACTGGGCCAAGAGCCAAACCCTGCAGCATGAACCTCACATATTTTCACAGGAGATCTTAATATTGACCACCGATATCAGCAGACGTTAGCGACCACAGTCTACGAATACCTGAAATCGGTGAATGCTTGAGAACTGATCTAGAAATGCTTATTTCTACCTATTTTACAGTTCAAACACCAAATATACCTTGATATGAATTAATGCGAGCAGTGGAAACCGTCCGCTTAAGATAATATCTACAGTTTTCCTTACTGCTTTTCATTAGCCAATCGTCACCAAGGAGAATATATGGCAAACCTGGATTGGCTGCTTTTCAAACACCAGCCAATAATATCAGGTAACATTGTTTCTTGGTGTGTTTCAAAGCTGCATTTTCTTTAGAGTATTAAAGATATGCTCTGCACATAATCAGTAATATCTAGACTGAGAATTTAAACATTAAGTTACTGCCTGACTGACAGTTAATAATAATAACACATCAAATTCATACAGCAGTTTTAACATTCAGACACTTTACAAGGGAAAATAAAAAAAATATATATTAACATAATTTATTTGTTGTCACCTTAACTTCTGGCCACACTGGAAACTGATATTTAGTGAAAATGAAGTTTTTTTTGTTGCATTTGCACATCTTGTCCTCATAATTTTTTTTGTGGTTGTTTTTTTTTGTGAGAGAAACAAAATGATATATTTTTGAAATTGCTTTGTAAAATATAGATTTTTAAAAACTCAATTCGCAGTGCATCCATGTGGACTGGATAGTCGGAGAGAATTAAAAACAGTAGCACAGACGGTCACTTTTTATGCTAGAAGCCACGTATGTTGGACTTTTTTCACCTGATGACCATGTTGTTGCCACCTGCTGGTGTGGAATAGTACAACACTCGTCAAAGAATATCTACTTAAGAAACAAGACATATAAAGTACATGGCAACATGGCACGCCATATGTTGCAAATATAATCGTAATATTGGTTTGTTCAACATTTATATGTCACACAGTGTATTTTGAAAGAAATTATTGATCTTTGTTATATTTTAAAGCAAAGGATGCCCATATGTGATACAGGTGATATTGGCCAACATGCTACATGTCTGAGACTCATATCTTCATTGCCATATCGAGATTACTGTCAAAAATACAGCCCTGTCCAACCAATTTTCCATGTACCTCACAAGCCAGAACGGACATGTGGGAACTAAAACACACCCAAGCACACCATGTTCCAGTTGCAAGTTGGAAAACCAGTTTCATTGCACACACTTGCTGACCACAGTGATAATCGTCAATGTATTCAAACATTAAAGGAAAAATGTTCATCAAGTAAGGTGAAGAGAACTAGCAGAAGTGCTAACAAATAGAGATTCTAATGTGTTTCTTAAGTAAGCAGCCATGTTGGATTGGTGAGAAACATCCAGCTTTCCACCTCTGAATATTGACTTTTGAAGGCGTTCCGGTTAGAAATCTGCTTTTGGTCAGCTGAAGGATTTATCCTCCGGTCCACAAAATTCAAGTAGAGGTGATGACCAGTTTTGTAGTTCCTGGAGCCGTTTGCCACATGAAGTTTTGAATCCACCATAATCTACACAAACGAAGTGTAGATGCCTCTGATGGATAATATCCACCAGCAGAAGTGCTTTGTTATTATAGATTGATCAGAAGTCAAAATCAGACCAATTCTACAGTCAGCTCGTCCAAATAGGGATAAAAACGGAAAGAAATTAAAATTTAAAAAAGTATGTTGAAATCTATGCATTTAAGAGACTGATTATATGAAAATAACTTTCTAAAAAAGATAAATACACCAATATGTGACGGAAATAAGGGCATAAATTGATGGAAGAGATATTTTGTTTTACTTAAAACAAAACTGTGATTAAGTGGAGTAAAAAATGAAGATAATTCACTTATTTGTGCAGGGTGTGAACAAAACCTTAGTAAACTGAGAATAATGGAAGGAAATTGGGTTAAATCACCACCTTCAGGCCTGGCATGGTTACTACAACAATTTTTTTTCTTTCTGTAGGCATTAATGTTTTTATGGTGATGTTTTTAGAAAGAACAAATAAAAAAAATGCTGTTTGTCTCTGACCAGCATTCTCCAAGCATGAAATGTGACTTTAGCTCACCAAAACAAACTCCATCCCCCAGGCCTGCATCCTCTTGAATCCGGCCTTGGCTGTGCACTTATACATTTTAAGACTTACTTTAACCACAGTAAAGAGTTTTTTTGAACTATAAAGCCACAATAGGCTTCCAAACAAATCAGTCACATCCACTCTGCGTGGCCTTGAATCCGCCAACGCACAAAGACACGCCTACACACCGCACCGTGTAACAGGAGCAACAGTTTGGGTGTGATTTTCAATGTTAATGCAATTTATGAAAAAACAAAAAACAAAACAGGATCATATTTGGACTTTTGTGCACACGTGCAATGACCTATTTCATGAATATGAAACATTAACTGAGGGATCAGGGGCTTCATTAACATGCATGTCTATGGGGGCTTGCAAATGATCGACACAGCCGACACTCTGCGCCAAGAGCGCCGCTGCTCCTTTTATTTTTCCAGCGACTGCAAGTGATCCTTGCTGTCGCGCAAAAAAAAAGTAAAAAAAGAAAAGAAAAGAAAGAAAGAAACATCTTCTGTTACAGCGTGCCGCATCAATCACGCCGCTGACAGATCAACCCCAGAGCCCCCGCCGATAATCATGGAAGCGGCTGCAGGAGGCGGGAGGATCCACCTGGAGGAGAACAATGCCGCCGCGCACGGAGCGCAGCGCAGCGCCGCGCACGGCAGCGGCGCCGCCTCTGCCTTTATCAGCCGCTCATTAGGCACAAAATAAGCTCATGATGGTGCAGCAGCGCAAAAGCAAATTAGCATTAACGCACGCTCCGTAAAACCCCCCGCTCGACCATTCTGAATACCTTCCTCTGCCCAACACAAACCCATCAATCCACCCTCCACCTCTCGCTCCTCGGTCCGCCCCAGAATCGCGCAACAAACGTGAAAAATACCTGTAAACACCGCGAGGATTATCTTCTATTTCTACCCGCCAGCACTGGCACTTAAATGCCCCGAAATGATAACAAAACCCCGGCGCAATTGTGTCGCCGTAGCAAGTAGGTTAAACCGCTCAGGGCTGGCGCAGACGCAAAGAAAAAAACAAAACAAAAAAACAAAAACGGAGGTGAGGGAGAAAAGGCGCAGATGACAGCGCGTACCTTTGCTCTCCTGCCCCTCGTCCTGGGTCTCCTCGGCGTTGGACTCCATGGCCGGCTTTGTCCCATCCATTATTTCACGCGGAATGTGGCCTCCTGGTGCTCGCGCTCAAACCTTCACAGCGTTAACAGTGGAGCCCGTCCTGGTGACTTGATTCTCCCTCACACACTCCCCCTCTCTTTCTCTCCTCCCTGTTTCAGCTTAGTTCTCTCTCTCTCTCTGTCTCTCTCTCTCCCTCTCTCTCTCTCATGCACACACACTCTCTCTCTTTCTCTCATGCACACACACACTCTCTCTCTCTTTCTCTTTATCTATGTATATTAACAATCCAGCTTCAGAATGCAAAGGCGATGACAGACAGGATTTATTTCACCCATGCAGATTAGTTCCCCCAGCCAAAAGATGATTGCAGATTAGCCTCCAAATGCACCTTGATGATTATGCTTCATTTCCACTTAATAAATAAATAAATAAATAATAATAATAATAAAAAACAGTTTTCCGTCAGCAGCTGCATGCCCGCCTGCAGCTGATTGCTCTTATTATTTCATCCTCATTCAACATGGAAGGACAGGATGTTCAGGGTATGCAAATATGCAAACTCACGGGTAACCAGGCATGAATACTCTGGACTGCACAGAGCCACACATGCAGAAGAAGGCGCTCGCCGCCCCCTCTCCATCTGGTGAGAAACTGAGAGTACAGCAGGAAGGGATGCAATGTGCAGGGGAAAAAAAAAGAGAAGTGCAAAGACTGGCGACGGCTGAGTTTGTGTAAACTCAACTCTCTGAAAGTTGCTGTTCTCCAGCTCCCATTGTGCAAACCGCTGCCACTTAAGTTGATTTCAGCTTTGATTGGATTATTCTGCGACCAATCAGAGCTCCTGAGCCGGTGAAACGGCCATGTGCCCTGCTTCACTTAAGAGAGGGTTCCTTTGTTTGTCTCCGAGGTTCGCCCGCCGATTGGCCTGCGACGCAATCCAATAAAAACCCAAAGCAAGGTGAGGGAATGTGGCCTTGAAGTGGTCAAAAGTGGGTGTGGCGTGTTTACAGAATGAAATAAAGGATTAAAGGGAAAGGGAGATGGTGTGCGTGCGTGCGTGTGTGTGTGTGTGTGTATATATGTGTGGGTCAGTTTCCATCACTCACCCTGTTTTCTAATACAAACATATCCTCAAACAATGGCACACCATCTGTCCTGAATCCTCTTAAATGAGGTTTTAATGCGGGCTCACGTGGTTCTGTTTCAGACAAAGCTCAGCCCACCGATGAGTCCAGGAAATCCCCCCCACCACCACCTTTCCCTCTCCTACACACACACACACACCAAACTGCAGACAGTGGTGGTCACACCGGCACCCCCCCACCAACCCTAACCCCTCTCCCCAAGACACTTTCACCCGGGAAAACATCAGACGCATGAATAGTTAACGTGACATATATGACATTTAGTGGCTCCGTTTACCCCTGGGGGCAGAAATCAACACCCACTCCGCTCCATATGTCTGTGAATCGAGGGGAGAGTCTCCTTTTGCACCAGCTTTTCTACTTCAAAGCTGTAGGGAAATACAATATGCCGACTAACGACCAACTCTCAACCAACCACGAAATAAGTGGGGAAAAATGCTAACCAGCACCGATAAGTACAATGTAGCGCTCCAGCTCCTTACATTAGCTTTGTCTCGTTTTTAATGTGAGATTTTTCTGCTGTCTTTTTAAAGTCGAGCCTTAAAGCAAGCAGGTCAAGTTAAAGATGTAAACATGGAGGTTAAACTTCATGCTTTTTGCAAATGCTGGTGAGAAATCCGCCCCTCCTTGTTTCACTTTTGTTTTGTCCTTCAGCGTTGTAGCTGAACTGTTGATTCTTTTAACATTTCAATAATTTTTGTCCCCTGGCTGCATGCGTTTTAAGGAAAAACACAGCTTTTGTCGCCTGTTTGTAGTTCTAGTTCAGCATCCGTGGATTTTTCTGCAGAACTTAACTCTAACTCAAATTCATTTTTGCAAGTCCCACATCATGACAGCACCACCACCGTGCATGAAAGTGTTTTCTGGTTCAAAACCCCCACATTTGAGCCTAGAAACATAATTTTTTTTCTTTGCATGCAAATAGCTCACGTTCTGTCTTCTGTCACCAATAATAGAATATGTGAACTCCTAATAGGCTGTGAACTGAACTCAAAAAAAGGTGGTGGCTTTAAGGAGGATATTAAGAAAAGCATAGTGAGCTGCAACGATTTAGCTATCTGTATTTCAAGCTGATTAAATATTAATTTCTAACTGTGTAAATCAAACTATTGTCAGTTTCCCATCACTGAGGGTAATGTGATGACTACAAGACAGAAGCAGAAAAATGCTTTCTAAACCAATAACCCGGACAACATGATGCAGTCGGAGGTGTTGCACTTAAAAATCAAATGTTCTCATAAGTTACAATTTAAAACTACTCTGCTAAAAGTAAGGAAATTGTCCAGGAATTAGTTCATTATATTAATAAAATCTGTAGAGACAAAGATAGAAACAACGTTGGGAGTTGAAAAAGCTTTGCTTCTAGTCCCCTTTTATTACAGAACCCCCATAATCCCTCACTGGGTCACACAGATTAAGGACTTGTCCAGAAGATGAGATACAGAGCTCACTGGCACTCTTTTCCACCACGTTGTGTCACACACACAAACACACACACCCACACACACACACTCTGATCAGTCCTTGGACTTTAGCCCAACACTCTAACTATGCTGTACTGGCAGAATGCTGGTTGCTTATTCGTTTTTCTACCGTTTCTGTGGTTCCTTTTTTAATATTTCTGTTGCGTCGGTTTATAGATCAACTCACTGTGGTTAGCAGACTGTCCAGCTGCCGCGTTATTGACAGTAACGTTGCTACGATACAGAAAGTTAAAATTCATAGCTCTCTCTACCTTTAAATCCACTCTGAAGATGTATAGGTAATTGACATAAAGGTTCCAAAAAAGTTTTTAAATAACTTTTTATTGCAGCAGATGTAAAATACATCAAACGCAACAATTCCCAATAAAAAATTGGATTTTTAAAAATTGGTACACCATAATTTTCTGTTTCCATGGATTACAATATGCTGGATTTCAAAATGGGAAAGACAGGAAAACGTGTTTTGATCTTCTTAAGTCAGAAAATTGCCACTGTTTGCTAGATTTGCCAATTTCTACAATTGTTTTTAAGAGAGTAGCATTTTGAGGACATTATGAAGATCATTATGCCAGAGGAAATAAATATTTAATTGCATTAAATAAGAAACGCAATTAAAATCATGCGTGAATAAATTTGTTCAGGCGATAAGTCATTAAAAAACATGCTGTGCCTCCATCTTCCTACCACTTCCTGTTTTCTTCTTCGTGGTTTGCGCTGAAAAACCAAAAAACCTGAGTTTTCTTAAAATTGTCGTGTCACCATTAAGATAATTTATTTCCATAATTCTAATTTCTGCAACACAACTAATGATTAGGCTTTTTTTTAAAAAATGAGTGAATGTAAGGAAAATATTTCCAGCTCACAATTGAGGACAGTGAAGGACCTGCATTGCTGTAGGCTAGTTTCTCTTTAAAATGTCCTGCAACATTGTAATAGTGTTGCAATCAGGTAGTTTTTGCAATTAAATACTAGATAAAAATCTGCTGAACATTTAGGCATGTTTTGGCCTAAAATGAACAAATAAATAAAGAAACGATTCTAAAAACACCCACTGGAAAAGAGAAGACCAAAGACTGGATAGAGGAACAGTCAAGGATCTCTTCTATGCACAAACGTCGTAGAAGACGTTAAAACAGCAAACAAATCGAAACTCTAAACAACTTAAAAGTAAGTCGATCTCTTCTTATTATCCAGATGGTTCACTAAAACCCCAAAACATCACCAAAATCGGCCTTTTGTGCCCCCTGGGTTCAGTACATATCTGCCCTAAATTGCACAGCAATCCATCCACACAGATAATCTTGACCAAAGATGCTAGCAGAATGACCCTTGTGCCGTGCTCTGCTTCATGAATGTATTGGTGGCAGTGATTTATCTTAGAGTCTTATTGGGACAAAATTAAAACCAGTTGAAGACTCTTCCTGGCCTGTTTGGACCGTAAACAGCCCGCCTGTTTTTGGAGCATGTGGGCAAATGCCATTGTTTTGAATGCACACACATTTGGAAAGTCTCGTGCTCGGCAATGACCCCGCGCCACCAGCTGGGTTGCACTGAATCGCGTGTCACCAAGGGCACGCTAAGCGAGTTTTTGAACTTAAGAGGGAATTTCATCACACACTGCGATCCAGAAACGTTCTTATCTGCGACTCTGAAAACTCCATTCAATATTTCAGAGAAAAGTCATTTCTGACTGAGAAACAACTTTAGGCTCTCCGTGTTGCTGTGCAAGAACATCTGAGAAAAATTATTTCAAGGACAGACTGCTGTGCAGGTTTACATCTGATGATTCAAAAGTGAAAGAAATGTGAAAAAAAAACGTGTTTTATATCTTAATTTCCAGCTTTATTATTGCGATTTATCGCTCCTTTAATTTCATAATAAATGTCAAGCAATGTGAAATACAGCTAAAAATGTCAAATCAGGTTTCAGCAAAAGCTTGTTTAAGATTTAATGAATTATTATTTCCAGATTTCCACCTAAGCTCTCTAACCCACTCTCCCAATCGGTAACGGATTACATACATCACTTCCTGCTTCTGTTGCGTCTCCCCAGCCTCGCTGCAGGCATCGTGTTGACCTTTAAACCGTCTTCCTGACACGATGCTCAAGTCCATTATGTGTCTTACTTGTCGGGTTATTCAGCTATGAGGTCAGAGATGGAAGCTTTTGGCTCCAGAGTCAGATTAGGCTGCAGTGAGGTCGAACTTTGAAGAGAGAGGCTGCTGGCCTCTTCGTGACCCGCAGTGTTTATTCAGCCATCCTCTGGGAGAAACGTGTCTGCAGCTGCCTTCTGGGTTGATCTTAATTAGATGAGACTAAAGAAGTGCCAATGTTTTTTTTTTTTCTTTTTTATTGCGCTTCAACTTATCGCTCCGTCGGTGTCACGCTGCAAATGACTGTAAAAATAAAGCTGTAACATCATGTTTTGCTGTAATTTTAGCATTAAATTTGAAGATGTAAACAACATGAGGATGTTTCTGGTAGCTGAAGTGTTAATTTTGATGGAGATTGTTGTTAATGTCTCCCACTATCGTTGCTGAAATAAGATTATTTAGGGAAAGCAGGCACCCAAACCAATTCTACGTAAAAAATATAACGTTGTCTTCATTATATTATGAATTACATATTATCAATAATCAGCTGAGTTCAATTTTACAATCTGCATCACGCCCAGTGGAGTACGGTGTGATAACTTTTTAATCTTTGTTTAGTGATCAAAGTATATTAAGTTCAACTTATAGTTGGCAGTAGCTTTATGTTGTTTTGTTTTCTCTTGTGGTGAAGTATCTTAAATAAATTCATCAATTGATATTCAAATTTAAAATGTTGTTGTTTCCTCGTAATTCAATAAAAAAAAAATAAATAAATAAAAAAAAAGGACCAAAAGGCATAAATATTGGAATATTTCTTTTGGAGGAACTGAATATTTAATAGTGTGTCCTTATACATTTTTTTTTTCAACCAACAAGGCTGAATGGTTTCTCTTAATATTTCCTATAAAATTTTATGGACGCTCCGCGAAAGTGTGCGTGAACATGCATAAGAAAACAAAACAAACAACAAAAACACTATCATCATCTCCTCTGATTATAATTTAATTTTTGACATTTCCCATACTTCCCGCTTCCCTTAAGAGACTGAACTTTGCTCGTCCTGCACTCACTTTTTTATTATTTATTTGCCAATTGATAAATGCACGTCTGGATATCTAGATTAATCTGCGGCCATGACGATGATGATGATGATGACCCACTTTCATCCCCCTCCCTATCCCCTCAGCTATCGGTCGCCAAGGAGACGCTTCCCTCTCATCCCATCAGACGCTGACAAAGGTTAATCCATCTCAAAACACACACACACACACACACACACACACACACACACACAC
>NW_006800236.1:326536-341718 GCF_000485575.1 Poecilia formosa
CACACACACACACACACACACACACACACACACACACACACACACACACACACACACACACACACACACACACATTGACAACACATAATGTAAAGATTCCCGGATTATACAAACACTTAAAGATTCAGGTCAGGCTTGTTATGATGTGGAGTTTTTTTTAAATTTTTTTTACAGAAACTCCTCTTTCTCCACTGTTTAATCGAAACTAGAAGTTTAAATGCAAAAATCATGCAAACCACGAAGTCGTCCTGCTCTGCCACACCTGTGTTCAGGATTTGCACGCGGAGTTTCTTTTTCATTTCCGCATCTTCGCCGAACGCCCACCGCTCTCTCCTGGAAGCAGGATCAACTCATACATGCAATTATTTTCTGACTGCAGTCAGCACGCACACCTACACACACACACACACACACACACACACACACACACAAACATAAAAACGCGCATGTGCTGCCTCCTACACCCCCAACCACCAACCCCCCCTAACAATTTCTATCCAACAAGCCGCTAATCCTGCTGGCCCAGATTCGGCCTGCGGTCTGCTCTGTTGCATGAATTCCTGCCGCCGCCATCCAAAAACACACACATTTATTTATTTATTTATTTATTTATTTATTTATTTATTTATTTATTTATTTATTTTTGCTTCAGACTTGTCTGCTTACGTCACACGACTCCATGCAGGAGTCACGTGATGCCTGGAGCTGCTGCACCTGTGACCTACTGTACAGAGATGCAGCAGCGTGGGATAAGAGCGTGAGTCACTGTGGAGGAAATGCATCTTCATCTCCACCACCGTGATCATCATCATCATCATCATCATCCCCCCCCCTCTCTCTCTACTGCCTGTGGGTCATACTATATTTATGTGATGTCTATTTTTTGCGCGCGTGGGCTTGTGAGAGAAGATGCATGACTGTTCGCGTGTGCCCAGATTTGAAATAACGCCCACCCTCCGAGCGCTTTTGCATCTCTGCGTTGCCTCGGCAACAAGTCTATTTGGGAAAAAAAAAGGTTGGTAGGGGATGAGGGGTGGAGGGTGGGGGTGGGGATCTGACGCATCTGATGGTCTGAGTTTGATATTTTTCGCCAAAAAAAAAGAAAAAAGAATGGAAACGAGAATTATATGGACCATCATATATGGACCGTCTGTTTTCCGCGAAATTATTTCACAACATAAATGTTTTATGATATTTAGCAAAAAAGTTATTTTGTTTTATCTCCAATTATACCTGCAGGCTTATACTTCCAGTAATATTCAGATAGATGGCCTTTATCAAGTTGCTCCTCAATTCTGCATAGTTTTTGTCCTAATTCCGGCTGGATATCTATTAGCTCTTCTTGGCGGTAATGGCTGAGTTTACCTAAATTAGATGCTTTCCTGACACTAGATAAATTAAAAGTTGGTTTGAGGTCAAAGTAACTCCAACTGCTCATTTGTTAGCCTGGTTTTCCATTCCCAAAACCAGTTGTTGTGTGTGTTTTTTTTCTGGATCATTTTCCTGTTTTAATACCTGGTTTTGTCCAAGTTTTAGTCGTATATGTGGACAAAATGAGCCAGTATGAATATTTAGTTGATTTTGTGCACTCATGCGGTGGTAAATCAGCTTCATAGCATAATGCTACCACCACCATGCTTAACAGTTGGGTCAGAGTCCTTATGCTATTCGCTTTTGATCAGTTATTGCAGGTATTTCCGTCTAACGTGACTCCAAATACTTCATTGAAAATGTGCCCATTTTTGTATTTTTCCAAAGAGCTTACTGAAAATATAAATCATAATGATAAAGAAGACTGTAAATGCTAAGTTCTGTGATTTCCATATAAATGCATATTAAGGTGTGTTTGGTGGTTAAACTTTTAAAATAGGCAGTGATAAGAGTTTTTACTATTCATGGGGCTGCTTAATATTTACAACATCTGAATCCAGGTACTCGTTTCAAACTTGGGCGCCCAATTCTTGTTTTAAATGAACTGCAGTTGTAGAATAGTATGGCAATCTTTCACCATTTCACCCTTAAGAACATAATACGTATCTGAAGATATGGGATTAGAAGCTCCAGACAATAAAAGGGTTAACAGGCATTAAGTGCGTTTTCCAGAAAGCAAAAAAATACCTAAGCTTCAGGTTTCGCTCTTTTAAAGGTTCTGTAAAAGTGATTAAATCCAGTCATAAAACAGGAAGATTATGCACAGATGCTGCAAATGTTGGTGCAGGAGAGGAAATCTTAACTTTGGCACGAGAAGAGAGAATAAGGCCTGCAGATGTGGAAGCATAAAATGAGAGAAAAGAATAAAAACCATGATTGATGCCCAAAATAGTACATAGTTGTCAGAAATCCCAATAAAGCTGTCAGCTGAAAAACCAGCAGAGGAGTCACAGTTTCATGACTCTCTCAGTACTTTTTAATGTATTTTTTTTTATCCTTTAATCAACCCGTCAGTAGGTATAACTACTCAGTTTATCTGGCTCTGCCCTCAGGTGGGTTTTAGAGCAGCAGGATGTCAGAAAAACATATTATTATGGATATATTGTGATTAAATTGGCTACAGTGAGTCCACTTTTTTCAGTTTTTTTCTCCATCAAAATTTCCTCACTACTCCTTATGAATTGTAGCATCTAGTCCACTAGAACTACACTGTATATACTCAATAAATCCTTTCAAACAGGTATTTTCCATCACAAAATAAGAACTAAAGTGGTGCCAGTTAGCAAAAAAAAAAAGAAACCGTGCAAACACATTAAATCGAACTATAGATTTTGCTCGATCGATTTTCTAAAATTCATTGATTATCTTCGGAATTATTTAAAATTTGGAGTTATTTTGTGTTTTAACTTGAGGGCTTGATGGCTTCATAGAGAAATACGAGTCACTCAATGACCGTCAACGTCTTTAGCATTAGTAGATGAAAAATTGACATAATTCATCCTTCTTTTCTGTAGTTTAGAGGTACATTTGTGATTGGTCAGAAAGTAATTAAAACAGTCGTTTTAAAAAAGTTAATTAATAGCACTTAAGTAGCATCCGAAAAATAATCTCTGGTGTTCCACAAGGCTTGGTAATGGTGTCTTAGTTACTTATAGTTTATGTAAATATTCAGTTTAACAAGTTAAAGTATTGCTTTTACTAATGATACGAGTTGATTTTATTCAGAGCAGGATGTGAAAAAAAAATACTATTAACTAGAGAAAATGAAAAAGAAAAGAAATTGAAGTTGGCATCAGCTGCAAACCCAAAACACTAACAATAAAAACAGATATACAGCTTTGCTAAGACTCTACTGCTGCTGCACAAATGCTTGTCTTTTTTTTTTTTTATCAGATCAGATCAGCAGATTGTTCCACTTTCTCCGTTTTTTCAGCTGAATGATCAAATTTTCCTTCAGCGTGTAGCGAGTCATTAAAAGAGAAGCTCTTTTTGAAGTCTGTCTGCTGACAGCCGCTACATCCAGTATCTCCCACTGCAAATCCGCTGGTGAGGATGCAAGAGGAGACGGCTTTCCCTCCCCACCGCGACGCATAAAGCGGAGCAGAGACGAGCCGCAGCGAAATGAGAGAGCACAAAGAGCGAATTCACGGAGGAGGACACGCGGAGGGGGTGTCGGAAAGAATAACGATGAAGGCAACAAGCAGGGGGATGATGAGAGGAACAGACGAAAGACGAGATGATTATGACAGGCGAGCCGCGGTTTGGGAGTTGCAACGGGCCAAAAGAGGAAGAAGTTCAGGGCAGCTTCCAGCAGGAAAACGGCCCCCAAAGTTCTCCGTGGCAGTAAATCATGTCGCCGGGCTACATCCTGTCTGTTCTCGAATTCGCACCAGCCTGAAGGCCATAAATGGGCCCGCTGCCTTATTGGAAACAGATGCTGTGGCCGTTACAGGGGTCAGGAATGGGACCGAGCTGGATGCTTTTGGTGTGATTTTTGGTTTCGAGTTAGGGAAAACAAACATGATGTTTCCTGAAACAATTACGGAAAAAAGAAAATGCTGTTAATGCACCGTATGTTTGTTGTATCATCTGAATCAGGGGTGCAAAGTGCGGCCTATGGGCTCATAGTGGACCTCGGGGTGGTTTTGTGCGGTCGTTGAGGCTTGTTAAAATAGAAAATACTGAATGAAGTGTTTGTATCTTATTCAGCATGATTTTTACTTCAGTTTTATTTTTAAAATATCAAGCGACTTCAAATGTGGCCGTTCACTAAATTTGGCTAGCATTAGCTGCTAGCACCACACGTTGAAACTCGTTACCATCATTTTTACAACTCTCCATTTAATGTTCCTTTAGATTTTTCTAATTTAAAATCAAATATTGATTACTAAGCTTCAACAATTTAAAAACATAGTGTTAGCAACTTAATAACTTATCCAACATGGCGGTGATAATGTGATGCTTACCTGATTTTTTTTTTTTTTCCTTCACTCCATTAACATTAAAGTCTTTCTGTCACATTTAAGAGAACATGTTTTGACGTTGACACCAACAATTTGGTGTCAAAGCAAAACAATGTTCATATTTAATACCAAATACAACAGGCTTGGATTTACAGGGACCTGAATGAGTTTCAGCCCAGACTGTAAATATTCCTCTGTTTATTTCGCTCGACTTTGTGTTTTTATGGTCAACAGTTAATCACATGCGCCAAAGAGTAATTCATAAATGCCAAAGAATAACCTTCATAAGTATGACGCGGTGCTTTTACTCAAATAACACGGGTTATAAATCCAGTGAAAATGAAGTTACGTTCATTTTGACTTTGATGGATGTTTAAAAGCTACATTTTTGTAGAAATATTGAATAAGGCTTGCATACAATTTTTCTGCCCCCAGTTTTCTAATAAAAAACCAAACATTTTTAAGTACATAGTACAGTTTAGCCAAGATGGCGTCCAGAACCGTTGATTTTGGAAAGTGCACACATGCTTTTTACCTGTCAGTCATCTTGCTTGTTACGAGCTCATGCAGTCTGTTTAATCCACAAAGAGTGAGCTGATCACTCCCTCCTAATCCAATCAACATCAGCCCTCACGTGAATACCTGACATGGGGATGATGATGGAATGAATCTGAGCTGTTAGGTAATCTCAAATTTCGCCTCGTAATTCAAGAAATTCACCAAAATTAGTGGTATTTTTGTAAATATTCCCACATCACTTGTGAGATTTTATTCTTGCAGCCGGCTTCACTTCCAGCTGGGGAATATATTTCCATTTTTCCTACACAAAAGCTTTTAACTGTGTGAGATTATTGATTTATTTTTGCTTAATCTGGATCTGCAAATGACCGAAAATTGTGTTTTAAAGTATAATTCGGATTATAATTAGTATTCTGGAGCCTATTTGCTCTGTGTTATTGCTAATAAATACATTTTTATACACTGATATTCCCTGTGACTTCACCTTTAATTCTGATTTTACATCAGTTATGGGACGTTCTGCTTCTTTAAGGAATTATTTCCTGACTTAATCAGTAAAATAACATTTTCATCTTCCTCCTCTGCATTGTGCACACCAATTGTTATATTGTTAGACTTCTAAGCAGCTGCTTGTGGAGCCTATGGCTGCTATAATGTGAAATTTCCTTTTTTCTAACAACAAATAATCCCTAGGGCAGTGTGTTTGTGCTCTTTTTTTGTTTTATATTGTACAAAAATGCAGTAATATTCTATATAATATCTGATTTGGAGGGGATGCCCCTATTTCTGCATGCTAATGGAGCCTGGAATGTTTATTCCCAAGCTTAGGAAGTGACACAAACACACACAAGCACACGCAGACACTGCGGGCTACACACAGTTTCTCTGCGGAACATACAAAATAATCTCATCCGCAGCCCTCGCTTTGACCCTATTCTGAGATAACGCACACAGATAAAGTGTGTCAATGTTGAGAACCGATAAATGCATCTAGTAAAATGTCAACATTTTTTTTTTTGCACAAACACCACAGGAGTAAGGTGTGAAAACGGATCAGATTGGACACGCTTTGCACGTTTGGCGCACAACCCGTGAAGACTCCCGCACATGATGACCTGCATAAATATGAAGCTGAGTTAGTTCACTTACCCATGTCCGCCGCTCCCGTGGAAACTTTCCCTGAGACAAAAAGTGCCTGAGATGCTGTCCCACAGGTTGTCGCGGCGCACGCAAACAACTGGACGTCCCGTTTAGGGAATCAGGGGAGGAGGAGGTGTGACGTCACCGCCAGAGGCTAGACATAGACCCAAACACTGAGACAAGAGTCCTGCTCCGGATTTACACGTCTCATCAAATACAGTAAGCCGTTAAATGCGGAAAAATATACAATTTTATTTAAGGATTTACAGTTGCACATGCGCACTAATGCGCACCTCAAACAAGATGAACTGAATTTTATTTCATTGTAAATGTTGACTCCTCGTTTTTAACAGCGGACCATATTTCATTTAGTTGATGAAATATGTCCTATTTGATGTTTGTTGTGAATGGCGTATGCTCGCAAATGAACGATGTTATTAGTCCAATTTTGCTCAACCTTTTTCAGCGAAAAAGTACGACGCTGCTATTGTGAATTGGCAAAAAAAAAAGAAAAAAAAAAAGGTACATTTCAGCCGAAAAAAAACTCGGAACTTTTGAGATTAATCTCAGAAATGTTCTAAAAACAAAAGGAAAAAAAAATCTTGGATATTTCAGAGAAAAACTCAAGAAACTTCGAGATAAGAACACACTGAAAAAATATAAATGTTTCTGAGTTTTAAATATTTTTTTATTTTTATTTCTGAGTTTCAATGTTCACCTTTTGTTTTCAGTCATGAAACCGCTGTGAAGCAGCAACTACCTTTCATAAATGAAAACATTTATCATGTTAATGACGGAATGGAAAATGGAATCTAGAAATAAAAAAATATTTACTTGATACCATTTCTCTCTTTTTTTTTTACATGAATCCAGATCAGAAAAAAAACTAAATACCATGCAGTTCAAGACCCCATTGATCTAAAAATGAAAAAGGTGAAATTGTTTCAATATTTAGACATAAAACACTTTATTATTCACTAAATTTCTGTCAAAATACAAAAACAAAACAAAATACATGTCGGAAGACACATGGCTGCAAAGAGGCAGAGATGACAACTCTCCAGACCTTCCTGTGTGAAGGTCACAGCTTCAGCGGGATGACGGGCCAGTACTTGGGCTGCTTCAGGTCGCAGTTCCTGTCGAACACCAGCTGCATGGCCGCCTCCATGGCCATGATCTTGGCCGCGTCTTGGCCATACAGCTTCTTCATCTCAGCTGCCCGCCTCTCGCCCGGCCGCTCGGCAGGGGGCGCGGCGCTGCTGCGGCGGCCAACGGCGCGCAGGTCCTGGTCGGCTGGGACGTAGCTGTCCTGCTGCTCTGCCTCCAGCTCCTGCTGCCTCCCTGTAATGTATCGTCATTACTTCAGCCTTCATCTAAAGGAGTTGGAAGTTGACCTGTAACGTGGACGTACTCAGCTCCTCTCTGTGTCTCTCCGTGTGGGCAAAGTACTGCCGCAGCTCCTCGCTGATCTCCATGTTGCTGACGTCGCACTCGATGTCGCTGTCCGAGCTGCTTTTGTCTTCCGCGTGGTCGTCGTTGCTGCTGCTGCTGCGATCGCTCCCGCTGGCCTGCCAGTCGGCGTAGCGGCGCTGCTGTGCCGGGCCGTAAGCAGCCTCCCAGGCCTTCCTGTAGGCTCCCTGGTGCCTCCGGCGCCAGGCCATGGCCTGCCGGTAGTGCTGCCAGTAGCGGCTGTAGATGGGGCTGGAGAACCAGGACATCACAGCGCTGACGTCCTCCTGCAGAGAAACAAGACTTCTTATTTCTCCATTTACAACTCAATTAGGACGATTTAGTCAGGAGCTGCCTGGCTGCAGCTTTTTGTAGACTGCAACTGGTTTTAAGTTTTGGTCAGACATGAGTAGAGTGTCTTACAGTAATCCAGACGAGACTAAACAAAAGCATATTATTTCAAATAAAATGTGCAGTTTTGAAACTTAGTAAGGAGGAAAAGAAATATAGAACTGGATATAATCTGCATAACAATGATGGGAGATGTCCTTAAAAGATTGCAGGATGAGACCAAGAAGGAGCAGATGGATCAAAAACACTAGTCCCAAAACAGATCCCTGTGGAACACCAGACTGGATGGGATTAGGATATCTAAGTTGATGCAGTGTGAGGGCAACCACAGCACAACAGAGGCTGGTATTCTGTCCTGTTTAATCTTGGACTGACTCATAGATCAGGTCTGAGTGTCATAATTGAAAAATAATGAACTTGAAAATACACGCAGCATTCAAACAAAACTTTATAAACATCCGATTTTGAAAACTATGCTAGAAAATCTGACTTTCTGCTAACAAAAGTGACTAAAGATGTGTGTGTACAAAAACACTTGTATTGCAAATTTACTGAAAAATCTATTTTTTCTTCACACTCAGGCAGGAATAAACAGAGAAACTGTTTTCTCGTTTTTTCTGGGTATAAAGAGCCATTTCAGGCCGTTTGGTCCTTTAACAACCCAATTTCTCTTATCTGCTCAGAATTATTGTGTGGAAATGTGGATAGTTTATTGTAGTTTATATGCTCATACTTGAGTATAAATGCAATTAGCACAGAATCTCTTCCATGAACTGTATTGTATCTTTCTTCTTCTTCTTCTTCTTCTTCTGTTGTCCTAAATGTTGCTTTTTATTTCTGTAACGCTTTTCAATTTTTGATTCGTGTGATTCTGCAAAGACTTGAGTATTTATTTAGCTCTCTGTGTTGTTTATGCTGTCATAATTTCTAAGTGCTGCGTTTTGCAGGAATAAAGCTGCAGAAACCCGAAGAGACTAAACAGGAAACCGTAAAGTACTACCAGGTGTCAGTAATTGACGCTAATTTAGCTCCTACCATGATTGACTGGACGCAGCTCTAACTCCAGTCCCTCCGCAGGTCTTCTTCTGTGTGGACAGAGATAAAATACTGTAAGTAAATTTAACACTTTATTGTAACGCTACGTCCTGTTCGACGTCCTGTGCGTCACGGTCTGCAGCGATAACAAGACGTCGGCACGGCGCCGCTCTTCATATCATAAACATATTCAATAAACACAATATTTTCATCTAAAGTTAACTCAGAACATCAAATGTTTACCTTTTACTGTTAGCGGCTCATGGTGCCGCCACATTGAAAATTTCCCAGCAGCCTTTGAGCGAAAGGAAAGTAACCCACGGTTACCTGGCGTCCCCTTGCGGACATACTGCGAAGGTGTTTAATAGTAATAAATTGTGCAACATTTAGGCCTATATAATGTGTTTGTTATAGAAACTGGTTTAATGTTGGGTAATATTGACTGCCTTTTATGCTATTAAATCAATAATTTAGATTACCAAAACTCTCTTATTCATATGCTTCACCAGAGATTTTATTTGAAAGCTCCTAAAATAAAAAAATATGATTTCAAGATTGTAGTTTAAAAATGAAAATAAAGTTAAAGAAAATTGGCCTCTTTATAGATTCCTTTCTCTTCCTTAACAATAAGATGTTTCAGATCATTAATCATATTTTAATCACAGAGAAAACCTAAATGATTATTTAATTTATCGAGGGAAAATATCTAAAAGTGAAAATGTAACTGCCCTTTAAACCTAATAATTTTACATTAGCAATGTTGATTTCAAGTGTTAAACTCCTTGCAACAACATCTCAGCTTTCACATAGGATAAAGTTACTTTGGATTACTTATTTCCCTATTAAATAAAACCATCTGAAAATTTAGCAGTTGCTCAGTTTATCTTCAAATGTCTGTGTGGTGTGGATGCTAAATTTGTCATTGCTGCTTAAATCAAGCAGTTTAAGGTAAATATAGGGGAAAACAAAGTTAAATTTTCCCCTTTTAAACATTTGCATTTGATATTTGACGGATGTCTTCATATTTTGCTAACAGGATACAAACAGAGCAGCTTTGCTCAGCGTCTGAGTGCTGTAAGACTCGTTCTACTGTATATGTGGGTCATACTTTGGCTTCAGGCTTCAAAGCTTTCAGAGGAAGTGAAGAGAGGCTTGCGTCTTCTCTGAACATGTTTTTTCCCTTCACGTAGGAATGTGTGTTTGTGTTGACAGTATAAAAAGGCAGAGCTTAATAAATGGAAAAGCAGGGTTTTGCTTTGATTTTTATGTTACTGCTTGTAGCATGAGTAACAAATGCGCTCAAATCCTATTTCTGGTGAATACAAATAATTAATAATAATGTATTTTGGGGCGGTGACTCATATGATATTCAAAGTTTAGCTCTAAACAAGTTTTCTGTTGATTTAATCTTCCCAATAACCCACATTTTTGTGGATGAAACCTCATTCTGGACTTTATTTCAGTTTGATTCTTTGTTTTATCCTGATAAGATTCATGAAGTAGTGCCAGCCACGTGCTACTGTTCTTATCTAACTTTACTAGTACAGATTAGTACAGGTTAAAAGCCGCAGTACCCAAACCAAAGATTAAAACAGCAGATATTTTAAAGTATTTGCTTTTCACATTGCATTGCTTACCATCAGTTTCTTTTCATTCCTCATTCTGAATCAGTTTCATAATTCTGCTATGTTAGCACGTGTAGCTCGACGCAGCTGTAAAAGGTTGTATATTGTTGTGTGCCATCCATGTTTTTCCTATAAGTTGAAGCGTGGGAACCCCAAACCTAGTCTGTTCACACCTCTGCATTGTAGTGTGAAACCACAACCTTCCTAGCTCACCACCTTGACCGCTCTGAGCATCTTCACCAGTCAGAGCTACGATATGAACAGCGTCGGCAGTCTCTGTGCTGCTCTGAGCCTTCAGGGTTCCACATCCCATAAATCTATGGCTGTTTCCGTTTTCACGAATCACTCCGCGTCTAAATCTTGCTTACAGTCCAGCTGAGGAACATACAAAAAAAGTGAAATATTTCTCTTTTTTGTCCCCCCTCTTTTTTTTCTTTTACATAAAACAATAAAACATAAATGGTAAAATCCCCAAACTTCACAAATGGTTTCTGAATGTAGTTTCAGGGTCGCACTTTGCAGTCAATCATTTTCACGTTACGTAGACAATGTGGGCAGGATGTATAGGAAGGTGTTAAACTGGCAGCTGACTCGTGCAACACATTTCTCCACTAGTAGGTGGAGAAATAACATGCAAACTTCATGTAAAGCTCAAGTGAAGTGATGAATGCTCAGAAAACGGCGGTCAGTCCACTAACTGAAAGATAAATTACAGAATAAGCCCCTGATGTAATAAGCTATGAGTTAAACCATGCTGGTTTTAGTTCCAGTTTTGATAATGTTGATATAACGTTTCCCTTTCCTTGTTGGGAGCTGTATGTTTATTTTAAGCCTCAGCTTCTGTAAAAGAGAACATTTCTGGTCAGCTTTGACTATAACTTGACCTTACGAAACATAACTGAAGGTGTTTATCAGGGATAACTCCTTGCTCCTCTTTAATTCCCTTTTTATTATCCATTTTATTCAGAAACTATGACTTAAGATAATACAAAAAAAACTGTTTTCAGATGATTAATTCATTTACAAAGGAATAAAACCTGTCAAAATACAGCAGACCCTGTGTGAAAATCACTCCCTTCTGACACCATTTATTACCTGTGATTATTTGTATATTTACAGGCCACAACTGCTGAATCAAGAAATGGCTTAAAAATAACTTGTTTGACAGCAAGAAATTGGCTAAAATAGGTGAAAACATGACATCATCTAAAGACATTTAAGAACAAATGAGAAATATTAAGTCAGGAAAGTGTTATGAATCTATTTGTAATGCTTTGAGACTCCAAAGAAGTAGAGGAAAAACAATTATCCTCAACAAATTACGACTTTCTCCCTCTTTCTTCCTTTTTCATTCTAAAAACCCTCCATCATGGCTAAATGACCCATTACTCAAAGAAGAGCAGGAGCTTTATTTATAGTCGCTGAGTAACTTAGAAAGTAGCAGTTTTGTTTTACTTCCTATTCAGCGGTGGTCAAAATGAGCTGATATGAATTCATTTTTGCCGTGTCGACCTTCGCCCTCCTGCTTGCATACGTTCTGAAGAGTCGACTGACTGCAGAAGTGTTCAGTACTTTAGACCATCATGGATCTGGACAAACTGTGGCTTGTCATGCTGCTGCCTCTTTGTTTTTGTTTGGAGCCTGAAGGTACAAGAAAGGAGCTTTTACATATAACCTCTACGCACAAGTCTGTCTTTTCTTCATATTTCACCTGTTTTTCTTCGTATTTTAACCATTCATTATTTTGTTGACAAGTTGTTGTGCCGGATTTACTCTATTAATTCAAGTTTTATGCCAATCATTAATCTTCTCGTTAATGGAGGCAATAATTACTTATTTTAAGACACTGTACAAACATGACATGCAAAAAATTATTTCTACCCTCCACTTGAAGTTAGTAGTGATCCACTTGTATTTTTCTTTGCTTTGATGCATCTCTAGCAGATGACGGCAGCTTTTCTCTGCTCAGAGTGATCAGTTGCATGGTGGCAGTCGGTGCTGCGGCTGGATTTACTGTCGTAGCCGCAGTGACACTTGGACTCACCCTGAGAAAAACACGCTGCAGGTGATTGTCAGCAAAACCGTTATCGGGTTTAAAACTGTAAGATATAAAATAAAAGGTGGACCGCAAGTTGTTTTTGACTCATTTGGAGTGGAAATCAACATACAGAATTGATAATTTGGTACCTAGTCAATGGGCATAGGAGATAAAGTGAGACATTTTTAAATGTTATTTAAGGGTGCAATCAATTTTGTGTGCGGACAAGAATCTTTGTGACCTTGACGCTGATTTTATCGGTTTAACTCTGATTCTTTCTTTTTGTTTCCAGATGCTGCAGACAGTCTGAAAGTCTTGAACTAGACGTAAGTGAAGCTTCTTCTTTAAAATCTACATTTACTCCGAAATACTTCACTCGGAGATGTGCCGAATATTTCCTTTTCTGTTTTCGTATGTGTGTAGAGCGGCAGCAGAAACTTGCATTTCATTTCAGATCACTTAAATTTCTGAATAAATATCAAATTTTTGGAAGCTTAACACAACGGCGTGTTAAGAATATTCACACCTTTTGAGCTTTTTCACATTTTGTGTTGCGAGAACCAAAACGTTTCATGTATTTTATTAGATATGCATGTCGTAGACCAACACAAAGTGGCGCCTTATTGTACTGGGGAAGAAAAATACAGCACAACTCTACCAGTGTTTAACATCAAAACTAACAGTTTTGCAACATTTTCCGATGGTTTATTGTATTAAAATGCATTTGTTTGGTGTGAAAGTGTAAAAAATTAAAAAGAGATGTTGACACTTTTGCAAAGTGGTGCATGCTCGTCTGCCACTGAAACAATCAACCTGAAACGTCTCAAACTATTTAAATTTGTGATGTTTCCACACCGTGGATGAGGCACAAGACATGAGACTAAAAACCACAAATCTTCTTGAACAGCTCAATGTGTTCTGACAATGAATTTAAAAAACTTGTGCTGATTGGAAAAGCTGTAAATCTGCCGTAAGTGGTTGTTAGTCACCTGTTGTTGATGTTTGAGGCCAAACAAAGTTTCAGGAGGTCAGTGGTGGCAGACAGGATGAGGGTGTAGAGTGACCTAAATAAAACCCGGGTTTCAGTTTGACTGCGGCTTCCTGATCACACTTACAGTGCGTCGAGTGTCTCTCTGCCCAGCGTTAAGATGCAGGTCGCTGCTTTATGTTTTCAAAGGTTGACCCTTTTGTTGGATTTTTAAAAATAATTTGTGGACGTTTCTTAGCTTGAGCTTTTGTTGTCTTTAACAGGGTGAAAATGAAGGGGAGTACGCCAGCCTTCAGCAGCCTGAGGGAGATTTCTACCAGACTACATCTCTGGTGAACCATCCTCATGTCGGCGCTCTGGGGAGGAAAAGTAATAAGGCCTGTTTAGAAACTGAACAACAAACGGAGGACGTCTATGAAAACCTGTAAAACAAAACAAATATTCTGTGATGAAAGAAAACTTCCAAAAAAAATCTGCTGATCTGGGAACATCTACCTGAGGATTTTACCTGTACAAGCATTTATAAATTACAATATTTAGTTTTTATTATCTTAACTGTATAAAGCTTCAATTTCTGCAGTGGTTTGTGATATGAGGCATATGGGTGGTTTCCCAGGGCAGCAGGAGAAAGAGGGCGCACAAGCATCACATTCATTCTTAACCAACTTTTCTGTTGCTTTTATTTGTGCTGCAAATGGTTTAGTATTTTTAGCTGCTTTCAGCAAGATCGCATTTTAATGTCCCAGAATTTAGATCATTTTCTCTATTTTAGGTTGTTTGGTACCAGAAGCTCCATACATGAAGCACAACTGACTAAAAACACACCATAAATAACTTAATAACTTATTATACTTTGTTTTACCCAATATACGTTTTGTGTTTTATGCTAAAAGAATTTTTTGTGTGCTGGATTTTTGGCAATATACTTGTACCTAAATAAAAAATCATAGTAGTATTGATACTGCAAATATCCTCACCTTTCAGTGTCATACAGGAGTGGAAAAAATAAATTAATTAATGCTGACCAAGATGCAGCTGATTTAAATCACTTCCCTCCTGAGATTCTTATTTAAGAAGTGAGACTGGAGCAGGGAACGATCATGGATCCCAACAGAAAGCAAATTTGAATTGTTGCAGTCATTCAATTTGTTTTTGTTGTTAAAAATAGCAAAATAAGTTGACAGTAGGAGAGTTTACTTTGTAAAATTAACACTAAAAAGTCTAGTTAGTCCAACTGTCTTCTCTTTTGTCAATCTGAGGTTTATCTATAAACGATGCTGAGCTTCAGGTCTCAGACAGGAATCCTGATGTATGTATCCCACGTTCTTTAGGTCTTTTTTCAAAATAAATTTAATTTTTGATATTTTTTCTGTGCATTTGGATGCTTTTATACCTTTGAGGTGAAAGTTGAACTAAAGGTGATGTCTGCTTCCTTCTAAAGAGGCGTTTGCGGCTTGTATCTTTATAAAGTTAAAGAATCTGCGGTTTAGCTGCTGAGGTAAACTGCAGAGCGCCATGTAAACCATTCACGGTAAACAAGGATCAGCAGAATCAGCTGCTATTATTGAAGCCTTGACCAGCATGAGTAGATACAGTCTGTGGTTTATTCTCCTGCTGCCGTTCAACTTTTTGTTCCAACGACA
>NW_006800236.1:343341-353276 GCF_000485575.1 Poecilia formosa
CACGTCCTGGTGGAGCATTTACTCTACAGCTCAACATCACTGTCGAAGGTAAGGAAATCATTTAGCTTTGAAAAACTAATGAATCAATATAAGTTTAATTCTAACATGATAAAGAATTACCAGTGAAATGACAGTGAACGGTGATGAGATGTTGAAGTGGTCAAACTTCATGTGGTCTGGTGTGTTTAAAGACAGGATTAAAAAACTAATTTTAGTTAGAAAACTAAACCCTTTCAGATTTGTTTTTAATATAAAATCACCATTTTTTTCCCTATATGTGGTTCTTTGTTGGGTATTAATATTTCTCAATGATCTAATTTTGAATTTCCTAGATTAAAAAAAAGATCCAGGGTTTTATGTATTTTGAAAATATTTACAGATTTTTTAGTGTTATTCTATTTTTATTTAGGTCTTAATTTTTTTTGTAAATGTGAGAATCAGTTGTGTGTGTGTTGTTTTTGTTGATATTAATGTATTAAATGCATGATCCTCTGTATTAAAAAAAACATTGGAATGGAGCAAATGTTACTTTTCCTCATGAGTGTACTCTCAGGTTTTTAGGAAAAAAAAAAAAACCTGACACACGAGGCACTTAAAGTGGCTTTGAGCTTAAAATTCTTCTCTAACTGGATACAAATCTGTTTACAGTTTTTTAAAAAAGAAAGAAGATCAAAACAAAAATATTAACAGATGAGTTCGATTTTTGATTTAACATGTCATCATATGTGGTAACAGTTTCCTCAGTATGCCTCAAAGCTGCAGTGTTTTGTATTGTTTTGTCACAAAGGCCTTTCAAGCCCTTACTTCAAAGTAATCCACTACTTTGCATCATATTATTTAATTTCCAATAAAGTATATCGTAAGTTGTTTTAAATGAGACGATGAAAGAAGAAGTTAGAATGGTAGAAATACTTTACCGAGACAAAACTTAAGCAATGCATTGTGATTTCCAAAAGGTTGTTCACATATTTAATCCCTTTGACAATTATGTTTTTTAGATGATGAAGACACCATTCCTCCTTCAGAAACAACTTTCCCTTCAACTTTAATCATCGTACTTATAGTTTTGGTGTTGATTGTTGTCATCCTGCTGGGAATCATTTCTGCATGTTGCTGCAGGAATAAACACAACAGGTAGGAGATCCATCTGGTTCTGTTCAGAAGTATAATTGTCATGTTAGTATAAGGGAATATCATGCATTTGAAATTAGGATTTATAGGTATAGAAGGTCTATTTTTGACCTTCTCTCCTCCTAAACACAAGTGAAAGAAACTTGGAACTTTATTTCTTGAAAATACTTGTAATATTGAAAGTGTCCAAGTCTGGGTTTAAAACTCAGCTCAGTTCGGTCTCTGTATGCTGACAGTTTTTGTTGATAAACTTGTTGTGTCCTACTTGTGCTTCTGCATTTAGATTATCTGGGAAACGGTTTTGATGCAGCTCTCTGGACCAAAACGTTTTTGTGTCAGCATCAGTGTTTATATCCCCACTGGGATGAGCTGCTTTGGAGAGTACCACAGGGCTCTGTTCTCGGACCCTTGTGGTACCGCCCAGTAAAATAACTTCCATTTTGTTTTCATGGAATAGAATGGACAGGATTTGAATGTTGATCCAGATTCATTATTGTTGTTCTCTATGCTTTTTCTTGTTGCTTTACCCGCTGCTTCTCAGAGATATATGATAAATATTTTTTTCTTTCATTCTTATGCAGATGACTGTCAGGTTAATTTTCCACTAAAATGCATTTCTGAGCACTTTGTCCTGTTGTCCAGTAGATTTTGTATTTCTAAGTTATTTTTGGCATGGAAAAAATATAACTCATTAGGGACAGCTTGTAATTTTATTATTTACATTTCTTTTTTGCAGAAGAAATCAACTAAAACTCCTGACTTGGAATAAACTGAACAGCACAGCATTGTACAAGGTAAAACACTGAATGAACTGATATGTGTGTATTCTTTTAGTCTTGGTCTCACAATAGTTTTTCTTTTTCATTTGTTGCAAACAGGAAGCAGCAGTGGCTGAGCCGTACCTTAAACAGGAAGTGACAAGGCTTTATTTTAAAGTCAAAGTGACCTGTTGTCAAACCATAAACTAATGAAAGATTTCATACAGAGGATTTCTTCTCCTGCGTGTGATCAATGTTTACACTGTGCTTAAGAAGTACAAACATATATTTTTCTTTTCTTTTTTTTTTGCCACCAATTAGCAATTAGTAATCGTTTCTGAGCTAAGTAGACAGAAAAAAATGTTTCTTATAAAGTGAATGTTGCTACTCGTTAGCAAGGCTGAACTGACTCATTTATTTTTGGCAACTGATAATATCTTGATTTATGCAACACGCACCCACATGTTACATAAATCAAAAATATAATAAAACTTTCCGTATCACTGATTTTTCTTGCCATTTTTCTTTTGATTGACCACTTCTTTAGCTTCGCCACAAGGGCAGCTATGGAAAATGTTATGCACTTCCCTTTTTCAGTGGGCCTATAACTAGATCTTCCTTTTGTGAGAACAAACGCTTTGTCTGGCTCTGAGGTTTTGACTGCTGTTGCTGTAGACGAGTGCAAAGGGGCACAAGCCTGCTCAGTACGGCTCAGTTTGGTTGGTCGCTGCTGCGGAGGATACATAGATGAACTCGTCTGGCTCTGCTTTTGTTAAAGGTGAGACGATGTTTCATCTTTAACGCTGTTCATCTTAACCTGTCTCTGTTGGAAATTAGCTTTATGGTCATTTCTAATTGTTTAGTAAAGGTAAATGTGCTTCTCGTCTTTGCTTACAGGAAAGAGCTGCAGCGTCTTTGTGGTTCATCGTAGGTAGTTTAAGCAGTATGTGGAGATGCACTTTGTGGTTTGTTTTACTTCTGCGGCTGACACTTTGCTCCAATGACAAAGGTAAAGCAAACACACAAAAAGTACTATACTATACCCCGAATTACAGAATTACAAAATAATCCATCTTTATTTCTTATGTTTGACAAAACCAAACAATGTTTTGTTTCCCTCATCTTCAAGCAATATGTGTTAAAAACACCAATAAATGCTGTTAAATAGCTGCTCTTTTCCAATTTTTATTACAGTATATAATCTGGAGCCGGTGGTGAAAACCATCAGGAAAGATGAAGATTTGACTCCAGTTTGCAGCAATTCCACACAGAATCCAATCGGATTTGTTGTCTGTAGGATCAGACCAGTGAGGAGCAGAGAAGAAGAATGTCATCTTATCTATCGAATGATGAGAGGCTTTGAGCAGGGATGTGACTCCAGGTTTTCACTCACGTTAATAAATCAGACAACGTTTCTCCGTCTGAACAATTTAACACTAGAAAATAGTGGAAGCTACAGCTGTGAGTGCTCACGTCGTGATGGAACATTTACTCTACAGCTCAACATCACTGTAGAAGGTAAGGAAAAGATTTATCTTGTTTAAAAACAATACGTTTTCTTCTACGATAAAGCAGATTTACCACAATGAAAATAATAAAATAAATGCAGAGCAAAAGTCTATATTCTTGTTAAAGTATTAAGCCTTCTTGAACTATTTCAGGATGAGAAGCACAGCTTCAAATGTCACAGTTTGCTTTGGGATTTTAAGTGAAAGTCACCCCCATTTGAATAATGGAAAAATGTGTAAATTGGAAACTAACCCATTTTTAGCTTACACTGCCCATCATCCTGAACTGGGTGAATATGGCAGCGGCAGCATCATGCTTCTCTTCCTGGAAGGTAATACAGAACTATCCCACTATGAAATCTGTAAGAAGCTACAGAAGAGTTCAGTTTAGGGTTGGTGGTTCACGCTTTAACAGAACATCAATCCAAATCAAGCAGAAAAACAATAAAGTGGTTTAAAGCATAGACATGTAGTAAAATGGCCCAGTCAAAGTCTATCCCATCTGACTGAGCTATTTTGCAAAGAGAACCAGACTTAAAATTTCAATCTCCAGATGTAGAAGGCCAGTAGAAACACAAGGTCGATCAACAAGTTTTAACTCGGAGGCGCTGAAACAAATACAGCCACTTTTAGAAAATTTTTAAAACCATATAGTCTTTTTCTTAATGATTATGTACTTATTTGCATCATCTAAGGTCCCAATAAAGTGTGTTGTTGTGCTTCAAATGTGTCGGTGATTAAAATGTAAAAAGGATAGAAATGATAGATGTTGACATCTTTGACGATATGTATTTATTTTTTTTAGATGACGAAGACACCATCCCTCCTTCAGAAACAACTTTCCCTACAGCTCTAATTACTTTATTTGGAGTTTGTGGATTGATCATCATCATTCTATTGGGAGTCATTTCTGGATGTATCTGCAGGAACAAATACCACAGGTAGATGAGTATGGTTTTTCTCAAAGGTTCATCCATCTTGTTAATATTATTGATTACTGTACATTTGGAAATTATAGTACGTAAGGGCAGCAGTTCCCCTATTTTTCAGCTTCCCTCCTCCAAGATGACAGTGAAAAGAAACTAGTGAGTCCAACTGTTAGCTGAGGAGATGGACAGTACTGGAAATGTCCCAGTTTTTGCTGTAGTTCTGACTTAACAACCTTCTCCAGATATTCTAACGGTTTTGGTTCAAACCTTTGGATTTCTGGTTGGTTTTCTGCATCACTATGGAGATAAAGATTTTATCTCCAGTGCTGCTGATCTGCCTTCAGGGATACCACATGGCTCCGTTCTTGGGACCTTGTGATTCCTTACAGTGAGGTCCGGTCCATTCTGTCTACATGAAACCTTCAAAGTCTAATCTATACTTTCATAACTTTGCCTTTTTCACTGAGGCGTCCCGTAGCATTGAGGTAGAGCGGGCGCCTCATAAACAGAGGGTATAGTCGTTGACACAACCGTTTTTAGTTTGATTCCCGACCTTGAGACCTTTGCTGCATGTCTTCCCCCTTCGCTCTCTCTGCCTGGTGACCGTCAATAAAGGTCTCTAGTGCCATAAAAATCATTTTTAAAAACATATTTCCTTTCATCCTTATGCAGATAACATCAGGTTAATTTACCACTAAAAGTACATCACTCAGTGCCTTTTCCAACTTTTCCTTTATTGCATGGTTGAAATTCGAAGACACATGGCTTTGAATTGTCAGAATTTTAATAAGAATAAGACTTAAGTCATGTCGTTTTGCCAGACGACACCGGAAGTATCTCTGGTCTTGCTTTATTTCTCTAATCTAGTTTGAGTAAATCATCATTCCATTATTAAACTTAATAGTCGGATAACCAGCATTTGAAAATCCTGCTTTTTTTTTCAGTTGTAAAGCTTATCAAAACAAAATCTTGAAGTGTTCTATAGTTTTTGATTTCTGTAAGGGAGTACCACAAAGCTTCATTCTCAAACTGTTTTTTTGTATGATTGTTGTCTCTTAGTGATATTATCTTTAAACATAATATTCCCTCTAATTTTTATGCAGTTGATAGCCAGGTTTATTATCCACTCAGACATATTATCCTCTTTCCAACCTTTTCTTGACTTCCTGACGGACATAAATCCACACACTCAATTTAAGATTCTCATTTTAAGCATCCTTAATATTTAGCTTAAATCTTTCTAGAATTATGCACCCTTTAATTTGCTAAAGTCGTGAGATCAGTTTGTTCAACCTGCTCAAGATCAGCGAATGAAACTCAAAGGTGAAACTTTTTTCAGCTGCAGGTTCAAAACTGTGGACGGCTTTTCTGTTGCCTTTTAAGTGGGCGTATTTATTTACTCTTCAGAAACACACAGTTACTGTTGACTTTCTACCCAGTGTGTTATTTGTTTGTACCATATCAAAGGTTATCTTGTTTATGGCAACAACTATATTCCTATTATTACACTAACGGTCTTGAAAACGGCCTCTCAATGCTTTTAGCTCGGTCTAGGTGATCTAGTTTTATAAATTAAAATGAAGTCATGCAAAATAGTAAGGCATCATTTACCAGTATATTGTTTTAATCTATCTGCTCATAATGCAGATGAAGTCAAATTGATGATTGCGGTTTTATGCAGTTTATGGGAAGGCAGGATGTTCATGTTTGACACATGGCACACTTCTCAATGACGGCAAAGCAAACACACTTTACCCTCTTAAGCAGGCATCCTGCTTCAGCAGCATGTAAGGTAAGGAGGGGAAAGTTTGAACAAACCGCAGGACCAAGAACACCCAAAAAAAAAATGCCCAAGATGTTGATCTGAGTACAGAACACAGAGAAGATTTGTTGAGGTTTATTTGTCTCCACAAACACATCCACGCTTGTACGGAAGTTAATATTTTGACTGGAAATTGCCAAATGTACAATTTTTGATGAATAACTTTTGTTTGTCAATTAGAAGAAGAAGAAGAAGATGTGAAGTGACCATAACTCCTCATCCAAACACGGTACATTACATTGTAAATAATGACACCTAATGCAGTTTTTTTCATTTCTTACTTTACTCTGGATATTTTTTTAAAATTTTTTTTACAATCTCGTTTGCTCTCTTGCAGGAAGTGCAGGACATTGAGCCGTACAGCGTCTACAGAGAGAACGAACTTTATTTAACGTCCGTAATTCATACCAGCCTGTCTACAAATAATCTGATTGTGATTGGGATGGATAATCCAAGCTCAGGGAGACCTCTATAGACTATTTTATGTTTTAATTTGTGTTTTTCTATGGAGCACTGTAACTGTCTATATTTTAACATCTGTGTATTTTGTTTAAAACTTATTTTCTAAATATCGTTAAGCGTTTTTCCATGTTAAAGTAAAGAGAAGACCAGAATAATGTCGCATTTAAAACAAGAACCATGTTCTCTTTTTCCCCCACAGTCTTCTCGACTCAACATGCTGTAATGTAACGGGTGAGGGGTGAGTTTGGGTGTTTCGGGTCGTTTGAACATCGACCACTCAGTCAGGCAGCATCAGGTGGAAGCGAAGCGTTAAGGCTGACCAACAAATTCTTTCTTCCTGTATGAACTTCCTGTTTTCAGCCGCACAGGCCGCATGGCCTTGTCGCCTGCTGGTGTGAAACTGGAGGTGTAACCCTTCCACACGTCAACTGCAGTGTGCAAATTTTTACGCAAAGATTACTCTGCAAACACCACCACACAGACTTTATTGCATAAACGTGTTGACTTCTGGTCTCTCTTCTTAACTAACTTTACTCTCCTGTTATTTATTTGTATTGGTTGCAATAAGGAAACTGAAAAGATGTAAATATATAGGGAAAAATAGAATTATATTAAAATGGTTTTTTTTTTATTTACCGTATGTTTTTATATGTTTGCATTCATTGCATTAAACTTTTTCTTTTTCTTTTAAATGTCATTCAAACATAGATTTAGAATATTCTTCCAATATGGATCTACTTTAAATGCTCACTACAGTCTGTTCTATCATCTGTAAACCTGTGATAATTGATCTATTTTTGTTGTATTTACAAGAGACGAGGATTTGATTCCAAGATGCTGTAAAAAATTTTTTTTTAAAAAGTCAGAGTTGAAGCTAGAGTCTTTAGAGGAAGAGTCCAAGTTAAGCTGAAAGTCTTCTGTGCAACTAGAGTCTTTAAGAATCAGGGGGAAAGTAGATTATTTGAGCAAATGATTAATGCTTAACAATGAATGTTTCTGGAGAGCATGTGTTCTTAAAAGGAGCACTAGGTTAGTTTGTTTAAAGTCGACTGTCTTGTAGCGTTTACAGTAAGCAGACCACAGACCACAGTTTGAACTGAGATGTGCATATATTTTCCTGTTAAAGGTTGTCTTGATGTGGACATCATGCTGTAATGCAACAATTAGTTTGAGAAGATATGAAGAGTAATTACAGGTTTGGTCTCAAGATGAAACTTAAGTTTCAACCAAGAAACTCTGATCTTCAAATGGTAATGTTTAGGCCACAACAGAAAGATACTAAAACTAAAACTAAATATTTTGTGTATTGTACACTTTTTTTTGTTTTTTTTGTTTTTAATCAGGACGGGACAAGATTTCCAAATATTTGCACAGATATGCAGATTCTTTTGTAAAATTTTGCAGTTTTGTGTATAACCGACGGTGTCGTATGCATACATGTTGATATTGTCTGGGAATAACTAGAAAATCATCAACAAAAGGTGTAAAGACAACTGGTTCAAAAAAGGGGCCTCATGGGACCCCTAGAGGGCAAGAGAGAGTATAAAAGACAGTTTTGTGAATTGGTTGGAAATGCTGTTAGATTTTTCTCAGTGTATTACTTGTAAAAATAATGATAGGACAAGTTTAAATGTATTTGAATTTTGTTGTTTGGAAATACCTGAAACTGTCAATAATTTCAGTTTATAGTTTCATGTTGGTAATTATTGTGAGGTGAAAAGAAACTTAAAGTATCTCACTTCTATGTTCTCCAATACCTTTCTTGTGACGTTTTACCTGTTGATCAATTCAATTAGGTTCAAAAGTGCTTTATTGATCCTAAAGGGGGAAATTAAATTGATGTTTAGTAAAAAGTAATGGTAACACTTTATTTGAAGGGGGGTGAATAAGACTGTCATGACACTTTCATAAATATGACATAACACATGTCATGAACATGAATAAGCCTTCATGAATATTTATGACTGTTGTCATAAAGCAAGACATCATTACTGTTTAAACTTTACCTTTAAGAACATAAAGTTACCTAATTTTTAAAGTGCAATCAGTAATACTTTTATAACAAATTTATATCAGTAATGATTTCTTGGTTAATGTCAAGTTGTCATAACAAAGACATTTTGAATAATGTCAACTTTGTATTAAAAGTGTCATAATTTACCGAATGACGCTTTATGACAACAGTCATAAATATTCATGAAGGCTCATTCATGTTCACAACAGGTGTTTATGACAGTGTCATGTCAGTCTTATTCACCCCCCTTCAAATAAAGTGTTACCAAAGTAATCAGGTGAAAACAGTTCGGTGTCAAACTTGGTGGAACAACTCAACAAAGCAGCCATAGTCCTGTAGTTACACTTCCGTTTCTGTTTGAATTGGTGGTTTATGTTGCGACAGCCCAACACAATGAACATACAAAAATTATCACTGTTGCTTGGACATCATGATCTCTGTGGAAATATTTAAGCTGCATTTTTTGCTACTTATTCCATCGTGTCTCTCTCTTTTGGACAGTGAAGGTAACGTAAAGATAACTTTTATTTACATTTATTCTTTTTACATTTTAATGTAAATGCCATAAAAACAAGTCAGGATTTTGGACATTCATTGGTTTTTCTTTATTTTCCAACAACCTTCAGAGATTTTTCAGAGTCATTGATGGCAGCTTTGCTCATTGTCAATGTTCTCTCATTAAGCTTCATGATTTAATCACCTGATATGGTTTAAAATGAAATTATTCCTTGTCGAGACTTATTTTAGAATGGCTCGTCCTCTTAATTTGTTTCATGTGGAAGTTGTGTTCAGAGTTGGAGTTGGTATTTTTATGGATCTTCAAATCAATGTGTATTTCATATTTTTTATTACAAAGTCCCACATTTGTTTCTTAACAGTCTAAATGTGTGCAGTATGGAAAATGTAGGTAAAATAATTGAGAAAAAAAAAACAATGAGTAAGTATAAACTTCTGACTTTCTTTATTCTGGCATTTACTAAATAAATTTTTTTCATTAATCCTCAAATATTTAATAAAGGCTATGCATCCCACATATTTGTATATCAAAAACAAAAACAAGACTTATTCATTGTTCTTGATTGCCTGCAGTGACTCTTGTGAAAACAGTCGGGAAAGAATCTGATTTTACTGCAATCTGCACCAATGAAACATCAAATATCATCATACTGATCGTGTGTAAGATCAGAACAGAGAGGAACAATGGAGAGGAGTGCAGTCTGTTGTTTAAGGAAGGAGAGGACTTTGTTCATGAGTGTGACTCCAGGTTCTCACTGAAAACCAGGAATCGAACTGTGTTTCTACACCTGACCA
>NW_006800236.1:353564-356287 GCF_000485575.1 Poecilia formosa
TCTGGGATTTATTCACAGAAGACGTCCACATCGGTGAGAAACTAATTCAACATTCATAGTTTGTTCATTTACCCAAATTCAAGTTTCATAGCCGAAGCTGCAGATTTTAAATTTCACTCACGGTCTTCGTCTGTGTCTTCAACATGATTGTTCCATTATCTTAAATCGAAATAGTTGTTTCTTTGAACATGTTTTCCTAAGCTCTGCCTCCAGATGTTATTTTAAACTTTCACACTAATCTGGAGTTCAATTCATATTTAAAGCGCCTGTTTAAGATCTGAAACATCCGGATCGTCTGTACATGGACAAGCTGCCGCTGTAGTGAGTAGATATCTATATTTTATAAGTTACTATTTTCAGACTGTCACAAAGAAATACAGGAAGAACATGTTTTCCTTTAATTCTGTATAAAACTGTCCCAAAACTTTACTTCTAACTTTTTTTTGCAGACCATTTTAGATGTTACATCCATTCATATGTATGGCTCATATTAGTATGAGCCATACAGGCAGACAAGCAGTACCACAAAGTAACATTACAAACACTAGATGGCACAATACCTACCTAAATATAATACTTAGTGAGTGAATTAACATAAACAATAGTCAGAAACTTCCCTCCTAACCAGCTGCAGATCATTTCCTGTGAAAATTAACTGGAACTGGAAGAAGTTTCTGATTAATTCTGGTTCAATAAACAGATTATTTCAACTCCAGTAAAGGTATAGTGATAAATCCTAATATATATTACATGTACTTTACAAAATGATCACAAGATGGCACTGTTGCGCTTAGCGCGAGAATCTCTAAATCTAGGAACCAAACTGCAAACAAACTGATCTTCTCTGCATTTAAACTGAGAGAAACAACAGTTCAAATGTAAAGACAAAAAATCGATAAGAACTGAATCATTTAATGTGTTACTGTTAAAGCCTGTCTTTTATTAAAGAGATTTAAGAGTTCTTGAAACTTCTTCTCCCAGTGAAACATCAAATGATGTTTCACTTGACTTGGGCTGTTTGCGTGAAGATTTTTACTATTTTTTTTTTTTTTTTATTGTTTAGGATGAAGATACCTCAGATAAACTGTACTCAAGCCTCCAACAACAAACCAGAGACATTTACCAAACTGTCTCCTCGGGTCGCCATCAGTATAAAACTGAAACCAAAGTCACTGATGAGCTGGAAAACAAGGAAATGACCAGAAATTGTAACATTTATGAAAACATTTTGAACTGAAAATCTGTCTTGATAAATACAACTGAATTTCCTCGTTATGTTGTGCTGTGATAGACCAACATGCAGCATGTTGAAGGTCAGTGTTATCACCTAGTGATGACAATGACCTGCTTGTTTATTACCATACTGACAAAATATGGTGGTATTATATGAAATCACAACTGTTCTGTTTGTTTTGCATGTTGATCTTAATACAAAAAATCTTTATTTTTTTGTCATTTAACAATTTTTTTTAATTTCTACTTGATTATGCTTTTATGTCATGTTTCTAACACATCTGATGTTTTTCATATGTTCCCTTGATTTTGCTTTAAATGGCTCTAAATTTTACAAATGATGATATATAAATAAATCTACTTCACCTTTGAAAATGATGGACACTGTTTCTACAATATAGCACAATAATTCATAACAGGATCTGATTTCTGTGTTTAGTTTTGTTGTCTTTATAATTTGATTCTGGCTGTCGCTGAAAAAAAAAAAAAACCTTAATACCCAGTTATTAAGATGTTAAGAATTAGGAGCAGTAATTTAAGCAGTAAATAATAATATTAATGATATATCTTATTTAATAGGTGTCTTCCAGAGCACCTGGTATAGAGCAGTAGTGAAAAATTAAAAGCAATAAAAAAAATTAAAGAGCAGTTATATGGAGATTTGACAGAGATGAGGAGAAAGTTAATGCTCTTAGAGCGATATGCATGAGCCCCAACATCACACACTTTTAAAATTACAAATTGCAAAATTAATCAAAATTTACTATGACCTTAGTCATTATGACCTGAATTATGAGACTTAAAAATGTAACCATAAACAAACTGGAAGACGACTTTTAGCCACTTGTTTCTGGCGGCACGTAAAACTTTGGTAAACCTTCATGAATTGTTGCATTTTTCGACCTGGTTGCGAACATGTTTGTGTGAAAGTGTTGCATAAAGAAGCAACGAGGAACCTAACCTACATAAAGCATGACCTTTATTCTTTTTACTGCTTACATTCAAGTTATAAAAGTGTGAAGACCACAAAGCAAACATGACATTTAGATCTCCTAACCCCATATTGTTGCAAAAAAAAAAAAAAAGCAGGAAGTCCTGACTAACATCATAACATGCTGATAAAGCTTTAATCTAAGATGTTAGAGTACAGAAAAATGCAATAATGGTTAATACCAATAGTAGTTCATTGTTATGCTTTTAAGCAAACTAACATTACAAACTGTAATTTGAATTGTGCAGAGATAATTCCTGTTTGTGTGGTCTGTTGTTTCAAAGAAAGGCCGTCATGCAGGCGCATTTCCTTTTGAAAAAAAAAAAGAAAGTCACATCCTTTTGTGCCGTTGTGAGAGATGAGAATTTGTGGTTTGTGTCGCCCAAAAAGATTTAAAGGACAGTTCAGGCGGCCTCAGTTCAGTGCAGCAGCAGATTTTGCTGCAATAAGCAGGTTAGATGGATGCATTGAGATTCAGCCTTTTACTTCTTCTTCCATG
>NW_006800236.1:357391-361887 GCF_000485575.1 Poecilia formosa
AACCCCAAATTTGTAAAAAAAAAAAAAAATCAGGCCAGTGTTACACTGTTTTATTTCCCAACAGAGAGCAACCGGAGTCGCGCATTCATCATGTAGAGGAGGTAATTTATATTTTAAAAATTGATGCATTTTATTTTATTTACACATGCACATTTTTAAGCTTATTCTTCCACGTTTTGTTCTGCAGGACGTGACTGAAATCGAGCCGTACAGCTCCTACACTCAGAAGGAAAATTCGCTTTATTCAACAGGCATATTGCACAGCTGTCAAATTAATTCTGACTCTACAAATATTGTCTCCTGATTATCTCCTGAATGAACAAATTTACCATCACAATTCTTGGGTATTTGGACTTTTTTTTTTCTTTCGTATTTCAGATACTTTCCTTCTGATTTATTTATGTTCGATGGGTCTTGCCGTATTCGGTTTATTTCTCGTGTTCATTAATGTTGTCATATAAGTTATTTTGTTTTTAGTTTCTTGTATTAGTTTTTTGTGAATTTGGGTTTAGTTCTCTGAGATCACTGTTGATCATTTTCACTTAGCTTGTTGTTTCTCTGAGTTTTAGTTTATCTTCCTGGACTCTCCCTCTGTTCATCTGCCTCCTCTCTGCCTCAGCTGTCATTTTCCACCCCTGCCTCTTTGTAAAGACATGTTCATGTGTTCATATAACATATGTATATGTATGTACATCCTTTAACATGTTTCCAGAAACCTCGGCAGCACGTCATTTTTGCATAAACGTCCAAAAACAAATAAGCAAACACAAAGGAAAGTTGTCAGTTTTGGTAATTTGGAAAAAAAAAATAAATCTCCATAACGCTCAACACAATTTTAACAGCGTTTTCATTGTATTTCTTCCTCTTCGTTAATGTTTATTTTGTGTAAAAATAGCTTGGGGTAAACATTTAACGTTGCTTGTTTTTATTTAGTGTATAAAAACACATTGAAAACTTTTTTGAACTGATCAATGCCACATGAATTTAAAAAAAAAACATTAAGAGTCAGTCTTGGTTAGACCATGATCAGCCTTAACCACCTTTAAGCCACATTTAGACATCAGTTGATGACTTGATGGGACATGTTTTCATCTTTCACTTTTTAACCACATTGTTTAGACACAACAACTGGAGCATGGTGTCTGTTCTCTGCCATTTCAAAAAGGGTTTGCAAAATTTTGCAAGTTTGTTACATAACTCTTATGGCTACTTGACAAAACCTCTGCATTATAAACGTCTTTTAAGTTTTTTTCTTAAAAAACAAAACACTTAATGTTGGAACACTAAGTAAATCAAATTTCAAAAAATCTGTCCTCTTCCCATCATACTTCCTGAACTGGTGGTTTGTTTCTGTCTCACCTTCATGTGTCCTAAAATAATCATCTTGCTCATATTTCCTCCTGCATACTTTTATTATAGTATAATTTAATAATTCTATGAAGAAAAATAACACTTATTTAGATGTTATTGTATGTAGATGGAAAATAAAAATACTTCTATTGTACTGCGAGTTTATTTTACTCTACAGGACTCGGAACTTTTTCTCTTTACGGCTCACATTCAAGATTATAAATATGTGAAGACCACAAAGCAAACATGACATTTAGGTCTTCAGTTTTGCTAACCACCTATTTTGCAGAAAACAAGGCAGGAAGTCCCATCAGCCATGACAACATGCCGTTATGCCACCGGCTCTGTTGTGATCTAAGAGGTGACGATACATTAAAATAAATTTCTTTAATTTTTAATATAAGTAATAATTTGAATTTTAAGTGAACTTTTGACCCTTTATGACGTTCAAACTGTAACGATGCGATGGGCAAAGATAATTCAGGTTTGTGTTCTGTTGTTTCACAGTGAAGTCGTCATGTAGACGCGTTTCCCTTTCAGAAAAAGTCTCACATCCTCTTGAACCACTTTGAGAGATGAGAATTTGTGGTTTGAGTCGCCCAATAAACGTTCAGAGGACAGTTGAGACGGCCTCTGTTCAGTGCAGCAGCAGATGTTGCATCGATAAGCAGGTGAGATGGATGCNCATTCATCATGTAGAGGAGGTAATTTATATTTTAAAAATTGATGCATTTTATTTTATTTACACATGCACATTTTTAAGCTTATTCTTCCACGTTTTGTTCTGCAGGACGTGACTGAAATCGAGCCGTACAGCTCCTACACTCAGAAGGAAAATTCGCTTTATTCAACAGGCATATTGCACAGCTGTCAAATTAATTCTGACTCTACAAATATTGTCTCCTGATTATCTCCTGAATGAACAAATTTACCATCACAATTCTTGGGTATTTGGACTTTTTTTTTTCTTTCGTATTTCAGATACTTTCCTTCTGATTTATTTATGTTCGATGGGTCTTGCCGTATTCGGTTTATTTCTCGTGTTCATTAATGTTGTCATATAAGTTATTTTGTTTTTAGTTTCTTGTATTAGTTTTTTGTGAATTTGGGTTTAGTTCTCTGAGATCACTGTTGATCATTTTCACTTAGCTTGTTGTTTCTCTGAGTTTTAGTTTATCTTCCTGGACTCTCCCTCTGTTCATCTGCCTCCTCTCTGCCTCAGCTGTCATTTTCCACCCCTGCCTCTTTGTAAAGACATGTTCATGTGTTCATATAACATATGTATATGTATGTACATCCTTTAACATGTTTCCAGAAACCTCGGCAGCACGTCATTTTTGCATAAACGTCCAAAAACAAATAAGCAAACACAAAGGAAAGTTGTCAGTTTTGGTAATTTGGAAAAAAAAAATAAATCTCCATAACGCTCAACACAATTTTAACAGCGTTTTCATTGTATTTCTTCCTCTTCGTTAATGTTTATTTTGTGTAAAAATAGCTTGGGGTAAACATTTAACGTTGCTTGTTTTTATTTAGTGTATAAAAACACATTGAAAACTTTTTTGAACTGATCAATGCCACATGAATTTAAAAAAAAAACATTAAGAGTCAGTCTTGGTTAGACCATGATCAGCCTTAACCACCTTTAAGCCACATTTAGACATCAGTTGATGACTTGATGGGACATGTTTTCATCTTTCACTTTTTAACCACATTGTTTAGACACAACAACTGGAGCATGGTGTCTGTTCTCTGCCATTTCAAAAAGGGTTTGCAAAATTTTGCAAGTTTGTTACATAACTCTTATGGCTACTTGACAAAACCTCTGCATTATAAACGTCTTTTAAGTTTTTTTCTTAAAAAACAAAACACTTAATGTTGGAACACTAAGTAAATCAAATTTCAAAAAATCTGTCCTCTTCCCATCATACTTCCTGAACTGGTGGTTTGTTTCTGTCTCACCTTCATGTGTCCTAAAATAATCATCTTGCTCATATTTCCTCCTGCATACTTTTATTATAGTATAATTTAATAATTCTATGAAGAAAAATAACACTTATTTAGATGTTATTGTATGTAGATGGAAAATAAAAATACTTCTATTGTACTGCGAGTTTATTTTACTCTACAGGACTCGGAACTTTTTCTCTTTACGGCTCACATTCAAGATTATAAATATGTGAAGACCACAAAGCAAACATGACATTTAGGTCTTCAGTTTTGCTAACCACCTATTTTGCAGAAAACAAGGCAGGAAGTCCTATAAGCCATGACAACATGCCGTCATGCCACCGGCTCTGTTGTGATCTAAGAGGCGATGATACATTAAAATAAATTTCTGTAATTTTTAATATAAGTAATTTGAATTTTAAGCGAACTTTTGACCCTTTATGATGTTCAAACTGCAACGATGCGATGGGCAGAGATAATTCTGGTTTGTGTTCTGTTGTTTCACAGTGAAGCCGTCATGTAGATGCGTTTCCCTTTCAGAAAAAGTCTCACATCCTCTTGAACCACTTTGAGAGATGAGAATTTGTGGTTTGAGTCGCCCAATAAACGTTCAGAGGACAGTTGAGACGGCCTCTGTTCAGTGCAGCAGCAGATGTTGCATCGATAAGCAGGTGAGATGGATGCAGTGAGATTCAGCCTTTTAATGCTTCTGCTGTGTTTTACGTGTTGTCTGGACTCTGAAGGTAACGTTGACATTGAATATTCTTTGAAATGTATTACATCTGTTTTAATTTTTAAAAGATTCCATTCTTACAGCACTCAGACTATCTCTCATTCATTGTTTTTACCTGTTTGCAGTGACTCTTGTTAAAACAATCGGAAAAGAATCTGATTTCACTCCAATCTGCACCAATGAAACATCAAATATCATCATAATGATCGTGTGTAAGATCAGAACAGAGAGGAGCAATGGAGAGCAGTGCAGTTTGCGGTATAGGGATGGAGGTGACTTTGTTCATGAGTGTGACTCCAGGTTCTCACTGAAAACCAGGAATCAAACTGTGTTTCTGCACCTGACCAGTTTAACAGCAGCTGATAGTGGGAACTACTCCTGTCAGTGTTCAAAGCTTGATGGAACACATTTTCTCCATCTCAGAATCATAGTTAATGGTGAGCACACTTTATATTGCTTGTGT
>NW_006800236.1:367806-372623 GCF_000485575.1 Poecilia formosa
CTCTTGAACCACTTTGAGAGATGAGAATTTGTGGTGTGAGTCGCCCAATAAAAGTTCAGAGGACAGTTGAGACGGCCTCTGTTCAGTGCAGCAGCAGATGTTGCATCGATAAGCAGGTGAGATGGATGCTATGAGATTCAGCCTTTTACTGCTTCTGCTGCGTTTTACGTGTTGCCTGGACTCTGAAGGTAACGCTAATGTTTAATTTTCTTTGAAATGTATTACATCTGTTTTAATATTTAAAATATTCCATTCTTACAGCAATCAGACTATATCCATTCATTGTTTTTACCTGTTTGCAGAGACTCTTGTTAAAACAATCGGAAAAGAATCTGATTTCACTCCAATCTGCACCAATGAAACATCAAATATCATCATGATGATTGTGTGTTGGATCAGAACAGAGAGGAACAATAGAGAGCAGTGCAGTCTGCGGTATAGGGATGGAGGTGACTTTGTTCATGAGTGTGGCTCCAGGTTCTCACTGAAAACCAGGAATCAAACTGTGTTTCTGCACCTGACCAGTTTAACAGCAGCTGATAGTGGGAACTACTCCTGTCAGTGTGCAAAGCTTGATGGAACACATTTTCTCCATCTCAGAATCATAGTTAATGGTGAGCACACTTTATATTGCTTGTGTCAAACTTTTAGTAGCTATATATTGTATAACAATGTTTGTTTTACTTCCAAAAGACACAAATCCCGATGATAATTCATCAGATGAAGTTTGGAGCCAATCTGGAGTGATTCTTCTTTCTGCTGCAGTTCTCCTGGTTATCAAAGTTTCAGTCATTCTGGTATTTATCCACAGAAGACGTCCACATCGGTGAGAAACTGATTCAATAGAGTTTATTATTTTACTTAGACTTTGGCTTCTCAACTAAAATAATTCATTTTTAATTTCATTTCTAGCCTTTTTCTGCTTCTTCAACACAATTATACCATTGTCTTAAATAAAAACTGACGTTTCTTTGAATGTTTGATCAGTGCTACATTTTGATGATTATACTTTGACACTAATTCTGAATTCTTGCATCTGTTTAAGATCGAAAACATTTGAATCATCTGTACATGGATCAGCTGCCGCTATAGTGAGTAAATATAATTTACTATTTTAAAATTTACACCATTGTTTTTGCCAAGTGGCATAAAAAAAACGCAAGAACAGGCATTCTTTTTTATTCTCTATTTTCTAATCTACTTTGCAGACCACTTTAGAAATTACAAGCGTGTGGCATCCAGCCAGCCATTTATTTTTCCATCTTCCATTTATCTTTCCATCCTTTCAGTTTTGGTTTTTGATCTGAGTCATATGTTCGGGTTCCCAGGTCGACATCGGAAAGATCTGAGAGACAGAAAAATACATCTTATCAGTCTGCTGCATCATGAAGTGGTTTCCTTTTGCTGTTTAACTTTTGTCATAGAGAGTTTGTTCCATCTGATTGCTGCTGAGAATTTTTTTTATCAGTGTTTTCAGAATCAGATTTGTACAGGAATGATTTCTGTCTCTTTAAACAACGAGGTAAAGCCCAGATGATGAGTTAAAATTGCAGATCATGCAGATAACAATGGGAATTTGACATTGTGGAGTTTGATAATAGATCTAAGTTGCAAAGTACAAAGAGAAAATCAGAGCCCTGTGGCACACCACTCAGAACAGGAAGATAAACATAGATGTTTAAAGAAATAAGACCAGATATCATCATTGTAATGTTTAGGAAATATAAATAATTTTGGTAATTCTAAAATAAGACGTTTGACCTGACTTAATTTCAGACGGTGAGAAAAAGAGGTGTATGTGTTTTTCACACACACTTCTGGTTTCATCGGTTTATAAAACATGTTGAATAAATAAAAGTTTTACATGGCAGTTGAATCCTCAGAGATAAATAAAGTCTGTGTATCTGTTTGATGCATTAACATAAACCACAGTCAGAACAAATCCTTTACTGTCACCGGAGAAGATTTATGATTAATTTTGGTTCAACAATTTGACTGTTTCAGCTCCAAGAACAGAATGATGAACTAAGTTCATTTAAATAACAGAAGGATTCATGTACTATAGAAAATAACCACAAGATGGCACTGTTGCACTAATACAGAAGAACCGTAAATGGAGGAAAAAACGCTCACAATATGGATACAAACATTAATGTTCGCTGTGCTGAAACTGAGAAGAAACTGTTGCAAATGTGAATTAGAGAAATAAATAAAAAAATATTAAAAAATAAATAAATAGTACATTATTGTCAATTTATGCCTTTTAGTAATTAGATTTACCAGTAGAAAGATTTTCACTAAGGAGCGACGTAAATTGATGTCTGACTTGATTGAGGGTATTTTGCTTCAAAATTGTTTTTAATGTTTTTTATTTTTATTATTGTTTAGGATGACGATAACTTGAATGAGCTGTACGTAAATCTCCAGCGGCCATCCAGAGACCTCTATCAAACCGTCTCCTCAGGTCACCGTCAGCATGCAGCTAACAGAAACTCGGCCAACAAGAAAGAAACCGGCGACCTGGAAAATCTGGAAAGGAACAGGAATATTTATGAAAACTAATAATCTGTCAGGATAAATACAGTCTGATTTACATCAGGCTGAATTTTCTTATGTTTTACTGCATTAATTAAGCTAACATGAAGTTTGTAAATTTACCTCTTTGTGCGGACAGAATCTGTTACAGTCTCACGTCTTATCAGCTGTGTTATGAACAGAAGGTACTATTTCTATTTTTGCAAAGCTTTTAAAACACTATTAATGCACTTCCTGCAGGGGTCAGGAAGTATGTATAAATTGTACTTATTATTTATGCATTTGTATATTATGTTTTTCATTTGTCTTGCTTGAAAATGTATGATTTATATGACATCACTGATACGTAGTGGTGTCCAGATGTTTTTGTCATGATGGCCAAAATCATCCGAGTGAAAAGGACTCGCAGCCAAAAATAAATTTTAAAAAAATGTATAAGAATTCATTTGTTTTTGTCTTACTTTTGTCTTTTAATGAAACATTAAGGCAGTCTTTTTTTTTCTTTTTTTTAAAATGGGAGTCTATAAATCTTTGACACCTACACTTAGCAACAAGAAGACGTCAGCAATTGCTGTATTTATCCACGGCTAAACAATGGTGGAGAGTGGCAAGAACAAGAGAATTTAGAAAATATTGTTCTTTAGCAATATTGTTCTTTAGCAGCGTCACTGTCTTCTTTAATTGTGATTAAAGGCAGAGCAAATTCATTCAGAGGGGCGCTAATAACCCTTAGCCTTCACCTTCATTCTATGTTCCACAGACAAAAGTTAAACTCTGGTTTAGCTCCGTAGCTTCCTGATCACCAGAGATATTCAGGAACTGTTTTCTCTTTTAAAACAGGACTGAACATGTGACTAAATTACAGCAGTATAGTCAAAGACAATTAGAGGAAGCAGTTAAGCTAATTGAGGAATATGCTAACTTATCAACAGGTCAGCTTACCCAGAGGCCTCACACCACCAGATTATTCAAAAAGTCAACCTGTTGCCATCACTTTCTCTGACTGAGGTGACAAAACATATTTAGTTGTCCTGTGGTACACCAATATTTCCAAAGATTGGTTTTTGATTCCTTGTGAGTTAAACGTTGCTGACTTTACAACTCAAGAAAGCAAAACTGAAAACACAAATGAAGGACCTACCTTGCAGAATGACACAGTTTATCACGTCAACCTGCAGCCTTCACAATGATGTCAAATCTAATCACCGTAGAATGAAGCTGAACTAGAAAACACATTTTGTTGCAGCTGACTGATGCCACACAAAAAATAGGCCAACAGAACAGTTGAAAGTCATACTTGGTTAGACCATGATCAACCATAACCACGTTTAGGCCACATTTAGAAATCAGTTGACGTCTTTATGGGGACATCTTTTTATGTTTCCCTTGTCAACCACATTGTTTAGACACAATGCAAAGCTGTCTTTTCAAAGTTGTTTAATTAAATTATTATGCTTTCTTGAAAAAGCACCACATTATGAATGCCTTCGAAGTTTTTTCTTTCAGTTGATAAAACCCCAAATTCATTAAACATTTCAGAAACTTGTCTTCTTTTACTCAAATTGTCCTAAATTGTGGAAATCTGTCCTCTTTCCAACATATTTGCTGAATTGCTGCTTTTGTTTTCATGTCTTGGCTTCTTGATTGTCTATCTTGACTTTGCTCTGGTGTACCTTTAATCTGATATGAGATTCATTAATGGTGTAAAAATGAAAAAAACATGCATTTAGAAACATCTATTTTTCCATAAACAAAGAAAATAGAAAACGAATAGTAAATATTTCAGTATGAAGTTATTCTACTCTTTCAGACTTCTGTATGTATTAACCGGTGATTCCAACAGATGTGATGCAGCTTCTGAAGGATATTTGTTTAGTTTTCGTTTGTGTTAAGAAGCGGTGATGGACCATCAACCTGCAGCAGGGCGCTGTCTTCTCTTTACAGCTTATATTCAAGACTGTAAAAGTGTGAAGACCACAAAGCAAACATGACATTTAGATCTTATGTCTTACAGACACCAAATTGTTGCAGAAAACAAGGCAGGAAGTCCCACCTGTCATGACAACATGCTGTCATGCCGCTAGCTTTGTTCTGACGTGAGACGATGCAGAAAATACACGTTCTAATTGCTAATAACCATTATAGTTGATTGTTTTGGTTTTTAGCAAACTTTTGACCTAACAAAGTGTTTAAACTGTAACGATGCGATGTGTAGAGATGATTCTGGTTTGTGTTCTGTTGTTTCACAGTGAAGTCGTCATGTAGACGCGTTTCCCTTTCAG
>NW_006800236.1:373354-399690 GCF_000485575.1 Poecilia formosa
GTGTTTCTACACCTGACCAGTTTAACAGCAGCTGATAGTGGGAACTACTCCTGTCAGTGTGCTAATCTTAATGGAACGTATTTTCTCCATCTCATCATTACAGTTAATGGTGAGTCACTTCTATGTTGCTTGTGTCAAACTTGTAGTAACTATATATTCTCTAACAATGTTTGTTTTATTTCCAATAGACTCATTTCCTAATAATTCACCAGATGAAGTTAGGAACCAGTCTACAGTGACTCTTCCTTCTGCTTTGACTGCTGCAGTTCTCCTAATTTTCATAGTTTCAGTTATTCTGGGATTTATTCACAGAAGACATCAGCATCAGTGAGAAACTAATTCAATATTCATAATTTTGTTTTTTACTCAGACTCAAGTTCACAGCATCAGCAATATTGTTTTTCAATAAAGAATTGTTCCGTTGTCTGTAGTTAAGAATAAATCCGACCGCCGTCTCTCTGCTGCCGCTTCTGTCTTCACTTTAGTTGTCATAGCACTGAGAGCCTGAGCTCTACTTTCATTTCCTGTCTTACATAAGTCACTGTAATAATAATCTTTTTATTTATAACTGTTGTATTTCCCAACAGAGAGCAACCAGAATTGTGCAGACATAATCTGGAGGTAATTTACATAAAAATAAATGGATGCATTTTATTTTATTTACACATGTAGATTTTTAAGCTTGTTCTACGACGTTTTGTTCTGCAGGACTCGATTGAAATTGAGCCGTACAGCTCCTACACTCAGAAGGAAAATTCACTTTATTCAACAAGCATAATGCACAGCTGTCAAATTAATTCTGACTATGCAAATATTTTCACTTGAACGGATAAATTTGCCTTCACGGCCCTTGGTTGTAGTTTAATTTGTGTTTATGGTCATTTCCTTGTGATGTATTTATGTTCAATATGTCTTGCCATACTCAGTAAATGTCCTTGTATTCATTAATGTTGGAATGTTATTGCCATATAAGCTAATTCCTTTGTGTTTTGTTTCTTGTTGTGTTCTGTTATTTGTGCAGTTGGATGTAGTTCTCTGTTGAACTGTTGAACTGTTGAACTTTTCCACTTCATTTGTAGTTTATCTCAGTTTTAGTTCCTGTTCCTGGACTCCCTCCCTCCCAGCTGATGTTGAACAGCTGCTTGGCTCAGCTGTTCAACATCAACTTTGATTAGTTCGTCTGGTTTATCTGTTATTTTCCACTCCTGCTACAGAATAAAAGCTCACTGGTTCTCATTGCTCATTGCTGGAATCTTCGGTTACACTTTCTCTTTCTCTTCCACCGGTTCCATGTTCTTTTATTTTTATAGAGTTCTGTAATTTTTTATTTTTTTCATTTTTCCATCATTAAAAACTCTTGACTTTATGCCATTTTGTCTGCTGATTTTCACTTGTGCTTCCAGTTTTACACAGAAACTCTGATTATTGGCAGGCGCAGATCATAGCACCCACACTGATGCTGAACAGTAGCATATGTCCTTCATCTTACAAATAGGCGGTTATAAATTTATTAATAATCTAATCTAAAGATTTTAGAATGTAGTTGCGGGCTGCTACCACTGGATGGCAGTAGACGGAGAAAGCTCAGGGGCAAACGACATTTAAAATAAAATGTCGTTTTGTAATATAACATTTCAAAAAGATGTTTTATTAATTATATATATTTTTGTTAGATTCTTTTTTTTTATTTCCGTGATCTCCACAGGCTGAAGTGTATCCTTAATAATTAGGTTTTTTTGTGTTTCTGTACCCTGAATCTCCTTTCTCTTTTACTTTTGTAATGTGAAAGTTATGAATTTAGTTATAAGAAAACATATTTCTGTTTATAATTGTATGACTTATTTAATTTCCTCTAATGTTCAACATAAGTGTGAACATTTTAGATTTGGAGTAGAGGATTTAATACTTTGTTTAGCTGTAGTCAAATTTTTAGAAAATATGTAGTGAAAATATAATTTAACTGTTTCAAAATCTTTATTGTTCTCCAGTGGTGGTGAAATAATGTAACTGCATGCCTTCTTCAAATTAATTGTAAAATTCATATGGCTATGGCATGGAAGATTATTTTTCACACTTTATATATTTTTTTATATTTATGACTGCTTAAATACAGCTGTAGTTACCATCTATGTCCACCAGATGGCAGAAATCGCCCTGCTCTGCGTTTTTTCCCCCCTACAAACTATCTGTCTCTCTATTTCCCTCTTGTGGTCACAAGCTGGAATTGCACACTAAAATCCTTTAGCCTAGTCGCCGAAGGACTAGGCTGAAGTCCTTCAGCATTAATTAATCTAATGCTGAATTAGATTAACAATAAAATTATTAGTAATTATTAGTAAACAGAAGGACTGACGCTCTGTGGAGCTGCTTCTAATTCACACTTACAAAAAAAGCGGACACAAATAGGAACTGAAACTACAAATAAAGCTGCACAATTTGCATTATCTGCATTTCCTTAAAATTAAAACACTTGTACCTGAATTTATCTGTGCATTAATTTGCTGCACTCACATAAATTATTACAACTGCTGCTCTTCACATTACTACACATTTATTAATTATTCTTTCACAAAACATTTTAAAAACCAAAACCGTCCCCTCAGGACCATAAGCTGGAAAGTTCGTATATCAGGGCAGGGTTGTTGTTCGGACCCTACTTGTTATTTCTTTGATTATTTTTACTGTGCAATTTTCTATTTTCACAAAATAAAAAAACAGACACCAGATAAATACGCCAGTTATGCACCAGATATCTGATTGGTTAATTTATCATGTAGTTATTTAATAATTATGTTAAAATATTGGTTCCTGGTTTATGATGATTCAATCAAATGATTAATAATGAATAATCTACTGTTTTTTCTGTTTAGTTCACTGTGTTTGATTACAAGGATTTACTCCTTTCTTGTGGTGAAATCAACAAAAATTGGATTTATTGGATTTTCCTCCCTTTTTATATTAATATAAACAACTTTATGAAATATTATATTGATATCATAAACCAGTATTTTTATTTTAAATGTCGTTTGCCCCTGAGCTTTCTCCGTCTACTGCCATCCGATGGTAGCAGGCCGGAACTACATTCTAAAATCTTCGGATTAGATTAATAAATTTATAAACTCTTATTTGTAACTGAATGACATATGGTACTGTTAAGCATCAGTGTGTATATTTGATTCTGATTATCGACAGGTGCAGATCTACACACTGATGCTGAACAGTAGCATATGTCCTTCAGTTACAAATAAGAGTTTTTAAATGTATTAATAATCTCATCTAAAGATTTTAGAATGTAGTTGCGGGCTGCTACCACTGGATGGCAGTAGACGGAGAAAGCTTAGGGGCAAACGACATTTAAAATAAAAATATTGGTTAATCACAGCAATATAACATTTCAAAAAGTATGTTTTTTTAATCATATTATTTCTAAAAAAAATTGTGTTAGATTTTTTTTATTGCCGTGATCTCAACTTAATAATTATATTAATTACTTTTCTGGACCGTGATCCTCCTTCAAAATAAAACGCCGGAAATAGGAAATGTTGTTTGACAAAGGCTAATAAGATCCAAGAACATCTAGCAGCGTTATCATTAATTAAATATCACCATTTGCTTTATTTTCCGTCTGAATAACATTTTAACTTGTTTCTTTTGACTCAAAGGTTAGTTAAAGTTCCTCCTGGAGTCGGTTTCTAACAGTTTTTGCAGACACATGCACATTGGCCTGCTGGAGGTCATTTTGCAGGGCTCTGGCAGCGCTCCTCCTGCTCCTCCTGCTCCTCCTGCTCCTCCTGCTTCTTCTGCTCCCCCTTGCACAAAGTCGGAGGTAGCGGTCCTGCTGCTGGGTTACTGCCCTCCTCCGGCTTCCTCCACATCTCCTGCTGTGTCTCCAGCCTCCAGATTCCATTTGTACAACAGCATGTGGAATTGACTGTCAATCAGTGTTGCTTCCTAAGCGGACAGTTTGATTTCACAGACGTTTGATTAATTGGAGTTATATTGTGTTGTTTATGTGTTCCCTTTATTTATTTATTTATTTATTTATTTATTTATTTATTTATTTATTTATTTAAAGCAGTGTATATTTTTTCATGTCACCCCATTCTGATGTTGCCGAGGGTGACTGCTTAAATTGCTTTTATTAAAAACCTCTACCTGTATGTTTCCTTTTAAGGAAAAGGTTCCATGTTTCAACTTTACTATTTTGTCTCCATGGAGAACACAGATTGTTGCATCCAGGACACAACAAGAACCAGTCGGAAACTCCTGCAGTGTCTCCATGTTGTCTTTTCATCAGTTTTAGAGATTTGTCCAGACTTTGTGATTTCACTTTTTTTTGCAATGCTCCTTATTTTCTGTATATATTGATGCGTGGGTATAATATGTCATGTTTGTGACTTCACTCTGATTCATAATTTTCACTAACAGTTTAAAGGAAATATCTAAAATTCTGATAATGTCCTCAAGTGATACAGAAAGTTGCTGTAACCAAGTGGTTACGGTATCAGTTTCTACATGTTTGCATCAACTGATTTGCTTTGAGTTGAAATTTTCTGGATATTTTTTAGATCAGAGGTGGAAAACATTTAGAAATATTACAAAACCAACCTCATTTTACATACAGACATATATAATCGCAGTTGGAAAAAACAGACAAAACATCTATTGTGTCTGTGGTTTTATGTTACATCTCAAGTTCACATTTTTAACCAAAAAACATTAGCTCCAACTATGGCTCATTGTTTCTTTTGGACATAATGAAACCACTCGTCACCACTTCCTGGAAAATTTGTCATTTGCTCTCAAGATGGCCTCAAGCGTTACAGCTGACTTCACAGCAGAACATAAGAGATTTTAACAACGGCCACATTTAGAGACTGATTGCGTAATGTCTTTCCCCCTGCTGGAGTCAGATAACTGAAACCAGATCTGAAGAAGTGTCTCTTTATTTGGTAAGAGTTCTAGAGCGCAACCAATTTTCTAAATAGGGCATCAAAACCAATATTGAGGTTACACTGGTGCAATCAGCCGTCTCTTCGACCGTGGAAATTTGGGTTTGGATCACACAGAGTGATCAACCTCTCAGTGTGTGTCAAGTCCTAGTCTGACGTATTGGGCCAAAAAGTGATAAAAATATATATATATATTTAAAATAAACTCAAATTTCCTTTTTTAACATATTTGTTTTTCTTTTACCGAACTCTCATTATTATTATTTTTTAAATAAATCTAGCCTTTTCTACAATTGCCATTCAGCAGTGTACTCCCTTTATATTGCAAATGTGGAATAAAGAAAAACAACAGCAGCACCAAACTAGGAATCTGCTTCGCGCGTCTAAGCCAGCAGGGGGCACCCGAGGGTACTTATAGTCAAAATACAGGCCTCAAAGCAATAAAGAGGTCACTTAAAATTGCTATCTAATAGGTTTGATTAACAAAATAGACAAAATTTTAAATTCAAAATATTTTAATATTAAGATATTTAAAAAAATAATGTACATTTTGCAAATAAATGTCAACCAAAAGGAGAGGCAAAAGCATTGTAGCCAGTCTGGATAGTCTGGCGGAGACAGTTTATTACATAACACATGTCAATGTATTTATCAAGCAGCCATATTCAGTGATTAAGCAGGGGAAAATCAGAATGTCTTTGGGAAGTTGTAACTGGAAAATCAAGTTCTCCTGAAAGCACCTTGAAATGTTCTGTTGGCTCTGAATAAACGTTTTTTTTTTTTTTTTTTCTCTGACAGTTAATTGGCAGACCAGCCAAACCAGTGAGCACTTGGTCTCTGCGGTACTTTTTCTGTCTTAAACTGGACTTTAATCAATTCATTAGATTAGAAAAAAAAAAATATTGCTCCGCTGTAAAAACTGGGAGTGACTTTCATTCATGTTTAATGAATAACTTGGTGCGTATTTTACATAAAACAAACGAGATTGTAGCTTGATCAATCAAGTTTGGAGGAATTAAGATGCATTTTGCATGGATTTTGCAATCAGAGGCCTCCTAGTGGTGGGGTCATGATAATGTTGATAGAAAAAGAAATGTGTTAGCAAAGTTGCAAGTTTTCTGTTTCAGCATATTCCAGATTATGCAACTCTGTAAAGATCCTTCTAGTGAAGCCAAAACCTCAGTAACCGACACAGACTGTGAGGTTGGTGCGTTTTTTTCTGTTTCTGATCAAAGTGTGGATTGGACTTACTGTATTGATGTGGTTTTGAGCTTGAGGTCTTCCTCATAATTTTTTTTTTTTTTATGATAATGATGATTTAGAATTTTCAGCTCAAGTTCCCCCTGGAAAGAAACAAAAGTGAAAACTCAAGTTCTGCATCCTAAGGATGCTTTTAAATATAAAGCAACTTTCTTGTTTTTTTTTTTTTTCTTTTTACCTTAAAAGTTAAATTTGTGCTGCTTTTGACTACAGAACCATCAGACAACCTACATGACAAAATGTTTTATGTTCATTTTCTATCTGACTGAAATATATGTTGCAATTCTGGGATGTTTTGGTTTTACTTTTCATCTGTGTTCATAATTGAAGTTTTCATGTTAGTTTCTTTGTTCTGCATTTTACAGTGTGTAACTAAAATTGATTCTCTTTGGTTTTGGTCATTGCAGCCAATCAGCCACCTGTTTCTCATTTAGTAGTCAGGATTCCTGCGTTTCAGGCTCTAGAAATGGTTCAACATAAGAAAACACTGAAACTTTTTCATGCGGAATTCAAATATTAAGACATCAAGAAGTGGATGGTGAGTTAAAGTTCATGTGAAAATGGAAAGACTGATCATTAGGACACTAACACTAATCACAATCCAATTTTTTACAGTAATATTTGGTACTCATTAATAAATTTCATCAAACAGAATCAACCAAACTGAAGATCGCATGTTTGCTGCACTCAAATAATTGCATGCTATTTAGTTGAATAAGTTGGAGGGGAAAAAGCCTATTTAGGATCAAATGTAAAGAAAAGCTAAACAATTTTTTTTCCTTTTTCTTTTTTTGCACAATTTTCAGAAGATTTTAATTTTAGATTTTTTTTTTAAAGAAAATTCTGCCCTAAGTAATTTTAATCAACTATTATTTGTATAAAGAGCCACTTAACTCCAAATTGAAAACAAAAAAATACTTTATTGGTAATAAATACTACCTGAAATAAAATAAATATTTGTTATATAATAATATTAGAAATGACTGAGATGCATTTGCTTATATAATGTTTTATTCTGTGACACTTGTTTTGTAAAGCCACTTTATGTCGTTTTTAATCTGTTTTTATTTCGGGGTCTTTGTAGTTCATGTCCATATAATTTGAAATGAGGGAGCGGGGTTTACTCTGTGGGGCGGGTCTAGTCAGAGTGATGTGAGGCTCGCGCAGTTTGCAGCCTGAAGGTCGTGGATTCAAATCCCATCTAAGAACTCCTGCTTCCTCCCACGGTCCAGAAACACGACTGTTAGGTTAATTTAATTGTAAATAAGTGTGACTTGCACCTACTTAGATATGTGTGCTTGTTTGTTCTGTGTTGCCCTGCTGGGTGAACACTTCCTCTCACTTCCTCTTTCCTGAAGACTCATTTAGTGATTTAGTGCATATAAACATGTCTTAAGATGGTTTCCTGCAACATTTATTTGTCTGCTTGAACACATATGAATCAAATAGCTTGAGAACTTGCATGCATTTAGCTTGAGATGCATACAAAATGCACCTCAATTCCTTGAGAAGTACCTTGAGACCTTCTGCATGCAGAGAAGGTCATTCAGACTTTTGATTCAGGTAAATGGACCATCTAAATGTTGCAGGACTTTTAGATGGTGTAGGTTCCTGTTGAAATTAAATAGAAATTTCATTTGCATTTAGAGAACCTTCACATCCCAAAACAGGAAGCTTTAATTGCATTTATTTGACTACATTAAAAGAAACAGGACAATAAAATCTTTCTTAAGTCTAAATATTATGTTTTTTTTTAATTAATTCTACTTTCATTTCATTTCTGAAACCCTTCAACAAACAGATTTTCTTTGTTTATGTTTTCGCAGTCTGGTGTTCCCCGGACTCTAACTTCGACATTCCTGCTTATTTGCAGAGGAAGTACGAGGTCAAGAGCATCTGACCTGAAACCCCCTCCTCTTTACTTTTCAGCTGTGTAGCTTCCTTTTTCTTTTTTTATTTCTCCATCTATACATGCAATTCGTGCAGCCGATTGAGTTCACATATCTGTCAGATTATTTGTCCTCATCAGTTACAATGATTTTTGCTCAGGACTTGTGCAGACTTGCAGAATTTGGGGTCAAAAGAACACGTCGTCTCAGCACAATTCAGGGACTTTCAGTCCGAAAAAAAAAACATCAGCTATCAGCTAAGGCTGCATGTTCAGCAGAATACTTGCTAACAAGGGTTCAGTGACTAGCAAAAAACCATAATTACATATTACTTTCACTATGCAGAGTCGGTTGTTGTTAAAGAAAAGGTGGATGCTCTCATTGCTCTGTTTGGATAAGAGCTTAAATTTCTGCTAACGAGCATCTTTTCTTTTTATTCTAAGACCAAAACACTGAGATAAAATGCTGCTGTCCCAAATGTAGAGTTGCACACTTGTTGTTTACCTGCACAAATGATGGTTATTTTTCCCAGTCAGTCACGATGTCATGGTTTTGTGTGTTTGAACTGTGGTTATCGTGTTTCTGAAGGTATTCCCCGGCTCAAAGTTCAAACCTCCGAGACTGGAAAGCAGGATTTGAGAACAACGAGAAAACAAAGCTGCAAAATACAGAAATGTTTGAGCGTTGATCACTTTAGAAGCTATTGTATTGTATTGTATTGTATTGTTTGTTTGTTTATTTGTTTGTTTTTAAAATCTGTTTTCTTTTTTAACTGAAACTCAGAATACAGGTGTAGATTAGAATCTGAAAGCAGAATGCCTGGATCTTCTGAAGGATATTTAGGGGAACCTCCGCAGGTGATTTTCTTTGAAACTTCCTGAGTGAAAACTAGTTACCTGAAATGATAATAATCTGTGAAAAGATCCAACTCCTCCATGCCCTCCCCCAGTGATTGTTGTCTGGGGGAGGGCATAGGGAGGGCATGGAGGTCAAAAACAACCAATCAGAGCCAGGAGGAGGATCTTAGCGCTGTCAATCAGTTTCCAGGGAAACCGTCATCAGACGCTAACTACCCTTAGCCTTCGTAGTAGGCTAATTTGTGGTGAACAAGCATGAGAGTGATTGACAGCGCTGAGCCCCTCCTCCTGGCTCTGGTTGTTTCTGACTGGCGCATCTTTGCAGTTGGCAAAGGAGCTTTTTTTTTTGACAGATTATCTGTCTTATATTGTCTTGGCAATGATAACTTTAAGAAATATGAAACAAAAAAGACAGATTTTTAAAATAAAATCTTTAATACTGCAGCTTTAAGGGCGTATTTAAAATCCTATGAAAAAGTGTTTGACTTTGAAGTGACAACACTGTCTCTTCAAGTTTGACTTTAACTTACTGAGTGCTGTGAAAACTACAAACATAAAGGCCCTGTGTTGATAACAGAGTTATCTCATGACCCTGTGTTGATAACAGAGTTATCTCATGACCGCACCCCGCTCCTGAGGTCCTACGCAAATTATCTTGTAATCTTGAGCATTTCAAGTTAACATCAACAATTAGAAACATATAAGTTGCACTTTTGCAGAATATAAAACAAAAAAAAAATGCCTTAAACAACGAGCGAATTGAACAGACTGCTGCCCAAACTTAATAACAGCGGTGCAAGAAAAAATTGTCCTTTGTGACGAGACAAATGCATCTTGAATCCGTTAGATTAAACACAATTGTGAATCGCAACAATTTGTGTTTGCTGGAACTAATTATGAAATGATTTTATGCACAAGCTGTTTCACTGACACAACGGCTTATAGCCGATACACTGATACACATTTCTGTGTATCAGCTTTAAAGGAATTTCAGCTCGTCCTTTTGCAAAGAAACCCCCCAGAGAAAGGAACTGCTTTCTGACTGACCGGCAGACTGTGACTATCTGTTACGGGCAGGCGGAGAACTTTGAAAATGAGAGAAGTGACACCTGTGACCAAAAAAAAACAAAAAAAAACGGACTGTGTGTTTCAGTCTGACAGGAGGTTTAATTTAGATTCATAAAACTCAAAGCAGTTAACATTTACAACCTGATTCTGGTTTAGAACCAGATATAACATCAGTATTAAAGGTTCCTCCCTGCCACATTTCAGTCCAAGTTATATGGCATAATTACTCTCATTCATCCTTTTAGATACAGTAGCTATGGCTACATTTACTGTACCCGTCTGTAAAACACTTATAACAGAAGTAGATAACGATATGAGACATTTCATGCGTGCTTAAGAGCAAAACCTCGCAGGTGATTCAGACTGAAACTAAAACATGAAAGAAAACACACTGAAGCAAAACAAATATTTTAATGATAAATGTTTTGTGTATCTTAAAAACTCGCAGTGACACAGCTCAGAGCTGCCAGGTTCTTTCCTGCGCTGTGACTCTGAGGAAATAAACAGGGACTTCCCCATAGACGTTATTATGGAAACAGTATTCAGCATTGAGCAACAGATGCATTGAGGATAATGGTATACACACCCCTAATGAACAATGCCAGGGTTTTGTGGGATACAAAAACATCTGAAACCTTTTAACAGGTTCTAACTGAAAAACACATTTATTTGAATGAATCTGCAGCTTTACACACATGAAGGTTTTGGGGCTGAGTTAGTAGCTTACAGAGGAGGTTATATTGATCCTTTTGCTAAGTTTCAGTTTTCATTCTGATTCAGCCTGGACTGTCGGGAGAAAAGCATGTGAGGTGTCGTCTCTTTACAGATTAAATTATTACATTTCTATTTCTTGAACTTGAGAAAATTTGCTACAATTAAACATTTAGGGTTTTTTTTTTTTTTTAGATTTTGTTGTCACTATTATTGGAAATACAGAAATGTCCACCCCTGTGCGTAACTTATCGTTACACCTCTCAGATCCTACTCTGCCTGAAACTAAAATTTTAAGCTGACCTACGTCAGACCGTAGTGTCTCCTTCCTCAAAGTTTGAAATGATTAGTCAGGCTGTTTTCAACTCTACTTCTTAGGAAAACCCTTCCTGGCAACGTGTATCTCACCTGTTTGCTGTACCATGTTTTCTCCAATTACTTTGAAATATTCATTGCACCCTTCTCCTGACTGAATACCTTTGTACACTAGAATCCTTTGTACCATCCCTGCAGGCTATAAAATACGTAAGAAATGATCTAGCATGATGTGACAAGTTGACTTTACTTGGTAATCATATGATTGTTTCATAACATGGGTTTATTGTAACGGTTATGATTCAACCAACCGTACCAGTCCAGGCTTATTGTGCTTGTAAAGACCTCTTCCTGTTCTCCTTTCCTTGGATTGAACAGAGGAAATTATAGCTTAGATTTCCTCTGACATGCGCTGCCAAAGTTACAGTAACGTTCATAAATTCCCTGGAGGACATGGTTTCATGTTCCTGTAGAAGGCGTGAGGGGAAACGGTGAGAAGCGGACACTAAACATGTCACGGCATCTGAGCGGTGATGAAACTTACCGAACATGAGCTCAGCAAACTTCTGTCACGTTGTTTTTCTTTGGCAATGTGCTTGAAGTGAGAAAGCCACAAACTGCGGACGCAAAACAAGAACACATCAGACGGGAATTAAGTGAGAAAACAATGCAAAGTCTAAAAATGCAACACTGTAACTTTATACTTATTTTGGTTGGGATTTGTAAGCCGTGACTTTGTGTTTCCGTCCGGTCTTAGCCGTTCTTCAAAATGGAAAAGGCGAGAAAACATTCTATCAGAGCAACGCGGTGACATGTTGGAGTATCACAGGTTTATTTCCAGGATGAATAGCATTTCTGCTAAGGTGCCAGTGACTGCGAGGGGCAAAGAAACATTGCTACATGTGTCAAATATCACAGACTTGTTCACACCTAACCAAAATGAAAATATGATTGTGATCATGTGCGCACAACAGAAAATAAACCTTGAGTAAGCCAACAACTTTAGGGAACTTCTACTATTGGTATTAATGTTCTTTCCCTTCTTGACTACTGGCAGCAAGGTCAAGTAAATATTGCTAGCAGAAGTGCTGACACCGTTTACTGGATGCTGAGTAAAAAAAAAAAGAAGCTGCAAAACGCACATAGTTTTGACTAGTTTCAATCTTATTAGCAGAAATATAAAAATAAACCTCACAGAGCGTATCTAAACCTCATAGACCGAAAATTAAGTTTGTCTGATTAAAAAATGTTAAAGCTTCAAGTCCTGTTTCAGTTCTTCAGATTTGATTCTTAACGTTTTAACTTTCCTCAGAAATTATTTGCAGTATTTATTTATATTTACTGCAATATTTTATTGCAGTAAATATTTGCAGCAAATATTTACTGCAATAAAATATTTGCAGTATTTATTTATGAAATAAATAAATACTGCAATACAATTAATTTGTGAATAAAATATATTCACAAATTAATTGAGGCAGAGAGAAGCACCATCTATCCTCCCCCACAACTAACCTTCATGAGTCAGTGAGGAGAAATCCCACGCTCTGCCTGACTCCTTTAAAAGGCAGCACAACCCAAACAGAAAGTATTTCCTGACTGTACTGCAGCAGCGACACAGGATGCTACTGGTCCTCTCTGTCCTCTGTTTGGCTTTCAAAGGTAAGACAACTTTTTGATCTCAGTACAGTTCTGTTTATTTTTACTTCACCTGTACTGACTGTATGTTTAGTTATGGAGTACATTATTATTATTATTATATGGTATAATAATATTATTTTACTGTGTATAGTAAAGTTTCTTCTTTCTGAAAGGGCTTGTAAGAATTTGGTAAACATAAAAAGTTTCTATACTAATATTAAAATGTTATTTTATTATTTTTATTAATGTGAAATTTTATCTTAAGTTAAATTTGTGATTAGTTACGCTAAAAAAAGATCCAGTTAATGTAAATAATGAAAATGTATATTTTATTATACATAATAAAACATGTTTATTATATTTTATAATAACCTTTATAATATATATGAAGTTTATTATAAAATATATATTAAAAATAATAAAATATATTATATAATATATAATAAAATATAAATTTTTATTTATGCATTTGCCATCATTTATGGATTTGTGTATTTTTATGATTTATTTTAATTCATTTTTCATTATTATTAATTTATTTATTTATTTATTTATTTATTTATTTATTTATTTATATCAGGGTTTGGGCTATTTTCCTAAATTATTAGCATGAAATGTATTTGTTTCATTTGTGGTTTACTTACAATACATGATCCAGTTGTATGTTGCATTTTTCTTTATATTCATGTAATTTATGGATTCACGCATTTCTACTTCATTTATTTCAATTAGGATTTATGCAATAATAAATTTTGTTATTATTCTGTCACACCTTGTTGAACTGTTTTCATGTTGGTGAGGTCTCTCGCTACGCTCTGTTTGCTGACCCTGTGTTTCTGTTTCCAGCCCACGCCTCTCAAATCAGCCTCCATGGGACGACCACAGTCGCGTACGGTGGGGAGGCAAACTTCAACTGCATGCTAGCAAACCCAACAGGTCAGTCCCACATCTGGAGCGTTTCCTGACAGCTGGCTATAAATAAACAGCCACGACTCTTTCAAAGGTTACTTGTGACGTACTGAATGTTTGTTTTCCCCACAGGCGTTCTGCAGGTCACCTGGCAGCGGGGTCTGAGACCTGAGTCATTGGAAAACATGGCAACATACAACAAACCTGTCGGGGAGCAAATAAATGAGCCTTTTAAAGGGAAGGTGATCTTGAGCAACTCATCTCTCAGCTCCTCGTCCATCACACTGAAGAATGTGACTTGGGCAGATGAAAATTGTTACGTCTGTTCCTTCAACGTGTATCCTGATGGGTCCAAAAGGAAGCAGATCTGCCTCAAGGTGGAAGGTGAGCTGGTGCATTTTTTTTTATTATTTTTTTAACGGTAGTCTCCATTTCAAAATGTCAGAAACCATTAAGCAGGAGTAACAATTTCCAATTTTCCTTGAAGGAATATCAGAGATGCACAAAAAGAACTCCTCCGCAAGCAGTTCTGACCATAACATCAGAAAGGAAGAGCTCAGTTGCTCAGCCACAGGGAAACCCGCTCCCGAGATTTCCTGGAACACCTCCAAACTCAAATACACAGACGCCCCACCGACTACAGTCATCAACAGTGATGGGTCAATCACCACCAGCAGCAACATCACAGTGCAGGTGCCTACAGACTGGACGGGACATGTGTACTGTGTAGTGAACCAAGGACTGCTGGGACAGCGGCAGGAGGAATTCAGTTTTTCTTCACAAGAAAAGGAGAAGGAAGAAGGTACGCATGCTGGACTTAAAAGTTTGACAAGCTATCATGTGGAGAATTGTGTAAACATGCTGTGCTGATCTGCTATCTGAGAGGGAACCAATCAGGAAGTGCCACTGCTGTGGAAGTTCAAATTCCAGATAATCAAATAAATACCTGGCTCTGGTTCTAGGAAGTCCCACACAGGTGTAAGAAATTCCCTAAGAGTTCTCACTGCCTGGTAGTGATGTCAAACATTTACACACCTGATTGTTGTCATAATGACCACTCAATCAGGAAGTCAGGAAATCCCAGAAATTCACTTCAAGGTTAGCTTCATTTCCTGGTGCACAAAATGTCACCTATCTTAGTCCTGGAAGTCAAACAACAGAATCAAAGCAAACTGAGTCATGGTTCCCTTTTAATCAGCTGAGGTGTGACTCACAAGTCCCATCAGGCTTTAGTTTCACTTTTAGCCCAGTTTCATCTTCACGGAAACCCCACGTCACGCTACACTGTGCGGTGTGGGGGAGAGAGGAGGGTCTCAGGAGGTTTACTGTACTGACCCCAGAGGGTCATTCTCAGAATGTAACAGTAAAAGTAAGACAGGCAGGGATTCCCAGCTTCCTCTTTTTGGGAAATATGAGCTTGCTCATTTCTGCGCAGTCTAACCAAGTGTTGTTTCTCTTCAGGGAATGTGTCACAGAACGCTCTCATCATCGCAGTCGTAGCGATCATCATCTGCGTCACTGTCGTAGCAGCTGTACTCGTCCACAAGAGGTGAGAGATTTCACTTTCCATAAGCAGAAACTGTGCGATAACAGTTCAACATGTATCATTTTCTCCCTAATCTTTCTGTTTTTTTTCTTTCCAGCAGATTAAAGAGGGGATGCAACGATTTCACTGCCGTTTGATCCGCCTTTTCAGCAGCGCAGCATTCAAGCATTACAATAACCTCGGAGTCTGTTGCACTGATGATGTTCATAAGCTAAAGCCAGACGCGCCTCTCCCAGATCCAATGAACAACAGTCCGCTGAATCACATTTCTCTCCAACTGCAGCACTTTTTGCACTTTAACTCGGAGCTTATCTACGGACTTTGTTGAATGTAAAAACCACAGCACAACCACAGCCGCATGCTCTAAAGGAAGTGTCGTGCAATAGAAAGTTTACGTCAGCAAAATAACTTCTTAACTGAGCTTAAGGCGCCATCTAGTGTCCCGTTGTGTGAACGTGTTATTCCTTCATAAGCCATCCTGAGAAATTAAATGTGATTTTATTAGTGTAAACATATTGGACGTCTTACCTCAGTTAAAAATATATATATTTAGAGATGTTTTTTTGTTATAAAAGCTGACATATAGTGATGTGTTCAGTTGCAGACATTTTGGCCTTGTGTTTCTAAATGTTATTTATTGCTTGCACAAAAAAAATGCAAAATTAACACACCTTTCAAGGAATGTGAAATTTGACTTAAATTTATTTATTTTCAAATCTATTTATTGTTTTGTTGAGTAAATGTTTTTTTTTTGTTTTTTTTTAGGTTTTTGAACCAATCCAGTTTGGGATTAAAAGTGTTTATTTCTTTTTATCAAAGCAAAAAGTGTTGTCTGTTTCATTTTTAGAGCTCACTGTTGTTACAAACGTGTAATTTGTTCGTAAAAGTCCATTTATATTATGGAATATAAACTCTGATAAGGTGATGAGTTAAAAGTAAATATTCATAAAAGCATGATGTTTTTTTTCCGTTTCTTCACATTTGATTTCTTTTCCCTCAAAACAGGAAAGACAGGAGAGCATATTATTTTTAGGAAAACACAGATGATCCTGGGGTCTCTTTTAATCGTTAAAGGTTGTCTACATGCCACCCAGATGCTTGGGAGGGTATTAACCCTACTGTAACAAACATAAACATGTACAGTTTGCTAAACTCTACTTGGACTTTCTGTTTTTTTGATCAGATTAGACTAAGCTGCATCTCAACAGTTGCTGATGATGTGTTTACTTAGTATGCAGGAGGGGTCCATCTGTTCCTGAGGTTCATTAAGCCCCGGGGAAATTAGAATCACCTGATTAAACCAGCCAATCCAGGTGTGGTGGTGCAGGTAGTCACACCTTTAAATTAAGAGTCTGGTTAAATCTGTCACTCAATGAGCAGTAAAATTACCCTGAAAAAGTCATTAGTCTGTCACTTGTTACGTGAAGATCAAAACAGCTCAGCATATGTTGCTCAGATTGTGTGGTCTACAGGTTATAGCACTAGACTTCAACTACAAAGGACAAGAGTTCAAATCTTGGAAAGTATGTATATTTTATCAGCCTCTTTCAAAGTCACCATCGAAAGCAGAAAAGATAAATATGCCACGAGAAACTTATGAAGTGTGGAAGGGCATGTGGTCCACAAGTTATGGCAACAGACATCAGGTACAAGAGGGATGAGTTCAAATCTTGATCTTTGTCTGAAAATAAAGTGGATATTCATGCTTAATTTGGTATTTGATGGGATTTTTAGATTAAAACACACAAAGTTAACCATAATGTCAAAATTAAGGCTAAATGTTCAGAAAAACATGATTTCTGCTCGAATTAGGTTTTTTATAATCAATTTAGTGTTGCTCCAAGAATGCACCGATTTCAAAGTTTTTTGCTGATATGGCCGATTTTTCAATTTCTTTGTTTTTTTTATGCAAAAATCCAAGAAAATAAAAATTGGCAGTATCAGCAAAAACCTTTGAAATCGGTGCATTTTTATTCTAGGAATGCACCGATTTCAAAGTTTTTTGCTGATACTGCCAATATTTCTGTTTTCTTGTTTTTGGAATATCGGCAGTATCAGCAAAAAACTTTGAAATCGGTGCATTCCTGGTGTAAAAAATAAATTGATAGAAAAAACATATTTAAGCAGAAATCATCTTTCTGTGAACATATAGCCTTAATTTTAACTGATTATTATAAACTTTGTGTGTACAAATCAGAAATAACAATTATTTGCAGACCAAGGTCAGGATTTGAACCCATGTCTTTTGTACCTGAAGTCTGATGTCATAACCTGTGGACCACACAACCTTCCACACTATAGAATTTTCTTGTGGCGCATTTATCTTTTCAGGTGTCAATATTGACTGCCATGCTGACAAGACGTATACACAGTGGCGCAACTACACGTTATTCAGGTGGATCCGAAAACATAAATCGGCGCGCCGCCCCCTCCAGTCGGGGTTTTGACGCCCCCTCTGGTGCTGCGCCCCTATGCACTGCATACCCACTTTTTGCGCCACTGGGTATACACCATGCTTTCCTACCAAGATTTGGACCTATGTCCTTTGTACTTAATGTCTGACGCCATAACCTGTGGACCTCCATGCTTTAAATCCTTCCATGCTTTAAATGTTTCTCGTGGCGCATTTATCTTTTCTGCTGTTAATAGTGATTTTGAAAGGATGACAAAATAGACATTCTTTCCAGGATTTGAACCCTTATGAACCATAATATATGAAACATTGAGCAACTTATCTGATGTGCAAAGATGCTTTTTGTGATGACATTCATCAAAATGCGATGTTACTGGTTTTCTCAATTGTTTACTGGGTGGTGTTTTTATGATTGTGTTGTAAAGCACTATGAATTGTCTTGATGCTAAATGTCCTGTACAAATAATCTTGATTGATATGTAAAACTCTGAAGAGCCTGTTTGCTTGCAGAGCATCTAATTTAACCAGTCAGTCCAGGTGTGGTGGTGCAGTAACTAATTTTAACCTATTTGAGATATACGTCATCCTCTCTGTTAGACAATTGTTACTCAAGCAGGAAAAGGAGCAAAAAAAAAAAAACACTTTATCTTTTATGTACACTTTTACATTTTGTTATTCACCTGAGAAGTTTTTCCTCTTATTTTTTCTCATGTCTCACATGTTAAAGACAGTTCAAATTTCTAAGATAATTGAAAGAAAAAATTTTTTCCACCGAATATGTTCTCTCTGTGGATGGAGCAGGAAAGTCTGTCAGTAGCTCGTGTTTTGACCTACTTCTATTTTTCTACAAATGTAAAAAACACAAAATAAAAGTATATATAAAATTGTCACAAAACTGTAGGAAATTGAGCCTTTCCATGTTGAAAAGAGGAAGTCTCATTGAAAGGGATTTAACTCCAGAAAATGAAAAAAGGTTTAATCAAATTGCAATAAATTATGAAAGAATTTAAAAGTAAAAAAAGAAACTTACTTACCAGCCTGTCCTAATTAGATTTCTAAATTGCATCAAATTGCATCAACTTAAAATCCAGAGTCATAACGTTTTAAAAGCCATTGTCTTGAATGTAAGATAAAATAAAAATTGACAAATAAATTTTAAAAATGGCAGACACACAACATTTTTGTAATAGTATTTTATTTCCATTTCTGTGCGAAGAAATATCTTCAAACACAGGAGACCAGGAGATTACTGTCCCAGGAAAAACTGTAAACAGGCTCATGTGTGAGCAGTCTAAATAATTTAATTTTTCAAATGCCAGTTTGGTCACTTTATATTAATATGGAGGGAAAAAAATATATCACAAACATCAAGTTGTTTTCCATGTAAAAATTATGGCCGTGGATTTTTCAAAAATCAAATTTGGATATGTGAGTGATTATCAGAAATATTGGTTTTTATGCAGTATTGGTTTATGTATTGCTGTATTTTGTACAGCCTCTCTGGTGAAACACCAATTATCAGATACAAGAACTTTGAGGAAGTGCCGAATGACTCATTATTTTTGCTTCAGCTTAAGTTGTGCAAAAAGGAAAAACAAGGTCGCAAGTCCACACTTGGACAATAACAGAAAGGTGGTATCTTTTTGTTATTGAATATAAAATCCTCAACGATCACTTAAATAACTCAAAATTAACATAACAATTTACTGGAAATTAACCAATAAAAATCAGACATTGCTTTTGAAATGTGGTTCAACAGATTAGAACCCTAGGAGTCTGCTTCTACGCCCTCCAAAAGAGAGAGAGAAAAACAGACAAAGATAGTACAGTGACAAAAAAATACTGTGAACATTAATGCTGAAAATAATGAATAAATCAAGAAAAAACGCAGAGTGACCGATGCAGAATTTCATTACATGTCATACAAACTGTGCACCATGTTGATGTTGTCGACGTGAAGCAATTTTTATTTATTTTTTTTCATGTCAGGTATTTTGTGGAAAACGAGTCACGCAACATTGGGTTCAGATGGTTTCCCAGCGGTCACCTTCGCAACCTTCCCTGACAACGCAGAGTCTAGTTCCTCTCTGTGTTTGTGTGTCACAGTTGGGTGAGTTTTTTCTTTCCTTCAATTTTTTCCTGGTTTTCTTTAAAGCAGTACAACTTTAAATCCCACACAAATAAACTATAAAAAGTCAAGTTAGAATCTCATCTTGTAGTGTGTGATTTTGGCGAGATTTGATCCATCAAGAAAACTTACAAAACAAAAAAATGTTCTCCTTGAACTCCAACTGAGCAAACTGATCTTATCGCATTGGTACTACGTGAGTGACATGGCGTTCACTACCATTTCATGTCAACATTTTACTTTTTTTCTGGTCCATGTTACATCACAAACTTCCCATCCTTAAGCTGTATAAAAACGGTTCGAGTGAAATCAGGTTTCAGGTTCGCCGAAGACATCACCGAGAACTTAATCAACGTTCTGCTTCAATAACAAGACCTTTCAAACCCAACCACACATCTAAGCAGGTGAGTAAAAATGAAAATAAAAAATTAAGGGATGGTTCAAAATGTTGTGAAGGATCTGGGTCTGTTCTAAAGTGGATTTCATCATACAGATCATTTGGAAAGTTTTAGTATTTTTTGTCTGAATCTGTATGGGAGCAAAAATCTAGGTGTTATTTTTGATTAAGTTGTTTCAAAACCTGTCATAATGCTTTTTTTTTTCATTTAAAATAGCACAAAGTGGAATGTTCTTGTTAATAATCGTGTTGAATTCAACACTTCTAATTAAAACACTGAATATTTTTCTTGTATGTGTTGCAGATCATCTAAAAGAAAACTGAAAATCTGCATCATCCAGGAAAATCCTGATCTTGGTATCTGTAAGCTATTTTAAATTTACATTTGAGAATATAGAAGTGTAAAGTCACATTCAATTAATTAGAATGAGTCTAAAATGTTAGTCTCAATCAATGAGGAAAAATTACTTTCAGCATGTTCATATCACACGTTTGGAATCATTTCAAAATATCTTCCTAAGTATTTTCATAAACAGCTGATTTATATTTGTGTGATTGTATCTCTTGAGTTGCTCTAATTTCTATGTAAGAAGATTTTTGGATTGTTTTTCCCTCAACAGGAAACCATGAAGATCCAGGTTGTTGCCGTCCTGATCCTCGCTCTCTCTGCAGCCGAGATCTCCGAGGCTCTGAACTTCTTCCAGAAGCACGTCGTCAAAAGCATGAATCCCCGAAGTTGCGACAGCAAAATGAAAAGAATAAATGCAGCTGAAAGATGGTGCAAGCCGATCAATACCAACTTCTTGGACCCAGAAGGAGTCCTAAACGGAATCTGTAACTTTGGTAACAACCATCAAACACAGGCTATAGATCTCCAAATTATTGATTGTCAAAGTTTGAGGAAATCAAACGGATACCGTCTTTGCACATACATAGCTGTCAAAGGTAGAGCAACTAGTGTTACAGTCTTGTGTGATCAAAACCGTGTGCCTTATCACCTGGATAATGTTGTGATAAAAATAAATAATGGCTAATTTTCCATTTTGTTCTGCATCTATGTTCTGTACAAGCAGCAACGACAGATATCTGGAACAACTTAGAACCTTCTCCTTCTGAATTACTATTTGAAATAAAGCATTTTCTGCATCTTGGAAATAATATTGACAAACAATAAAGTAAATTGGAAAAGAAATGTAACTACCAGACTGGTCTTTGATGTTCACTTTTTCACTATTTTTATTTTTTGAAAACAAAACAACAACAAAAAAAGAAAACTTTGCAGCACGAATAGCTTTTCAGGTGGTGGTGGTGGGTTTTCCCCCCCACATCTCTGTACAAACAGCAGAGGGCGCTGCTGTCCAACCTGTGGCGCCATCTTTAACTGAGCTTTATAATAATAACATCGCTACATTTCATTTTGGCTTGAGCAAAATCACTCGCGCTTTCTTTAAATGCACATTTATCTGCGTCACACTTAAATTAATTTAACCAACATGACATTCAGATCTAACCACAATGAGATCAGATAGCATGCATGCTAAGGCCACGTCAAGCTTAAACATAAGCTTCTTCTGTTCTCTAAAACCAACGCCAACAGGTTTTTAGTGGCTTTAAAGACACACGAAAAAAGAAAAAGTTGATGAGATTTATTTCAGGTCAATATTTCAGTTTTTGTTGCTTTGCCTTTGGAGAGAAGATCAAATGCTCACATGCTTTTTGAATATATATATTTTTTACAGCTTTTAAACAATTTATCCCTTCAGAGGATTCTAGTTGATTTAATACAACACAATGTGGCCCAGTTTTCAGGTAGTGGGCTATAAATTTACTAGAAGAGACCTGAACATTCAGTTCTCGTAAACACAGGTGGTTTTGTGGTCACAATGGTCGGACTGATAGTTATTGGTAACTACAACAAACCTCTGTAGTTACAGGTGTTGCTGGAGAAAAGTTCAAAGTGACATTTTCTTGATCGGTCCATTTTATCATCTAATGAGAAATTCTGAGCAAGGGAAATGTTAAATATCTTCAGGTAGTTATAAACTGTTTTCAGTTGATAACTAATGAACTAACAGCTCTACTGTAGTTGTTTCTCTGTTTTGAAGGTGAAAGGTATTCCTTAAAATGCAGGAAGTAAGTCCAACGGGCAACAATAGATTTATTTCTGTCATCAAGACCATAAGTTTACAGCTACTGTTTTGCAAAAATAGTGTTTCACTATTAAAAATAATAACCAACAGCTTTGTTTAAGATTTCACTCCAGGTAATGGCAACATTCAATGTCTTTGCACAATCTATGCATGTGTGACTGCTGCTGCAGGTGTGGTTTTGTGGTCATTTCAGTGAAAATCCTTCGTCCACACTGTTCGTGATAAAACTCACCACTACATATCAGTTGAAATTCGTTTTTAGTATTTATATTATATGCAACTTCAGTCATTTTTTCCTACAAGCTTAATTTCTTTTAAATCTCATCTGATTTCCTTTTCAGGATACGTGAGAAGAGACTCTCAGCAGCTCGTTTGTGGTCGGCCATGTTTGTTTTTCCCACTCATCACCTTCTCAGAACACAACTCACTGATTTGATTCAGTAGCAGCGGTGGTCCTGCGTCTTGCCGGTTATGAGCCAATTGTGTGTTCTTATGCACATTAATGCATTATAAATATTCAACATGGCGGGATAAAATAGCCAATCAGCTTGCCTTAAACTAATTGTGTATCGTTACGTGTACATTTAGCAACATAAGAGTTACACCTTTAAACAGAAACATGCTAAGAAACTCCTCCTCAAAAGGAGACGCACTTTGGAGCATTAGTTTGTTTTCACACTCACTTCGACAACTAAAAAGGAAGAAGACTTCATTCTCTTTTTACCTCCTGTTCGTCTGGAAAAGCTGCTTCACTCATTTTGGACCAGGTAACATATTTATTTGTTAAAATCAATCAGAAATTATGATAAAGTCAAACGTTTTCTACATTTAGATAGTAAAACTCAGTATTTTTTCGAGCCTGAAACACAGCAGACACAAAAATGTTCTTAAAAAGAGGTGACTTCGTTCACGTTTTGAATCCCTCGTCTTTGAGCAAAACTAAATATGTGGGAGAACCTTTTCTCAAATTCGTTTTCTAATTTGTTCTCAAATTCTTATGTCTACTTTCAGAATCATGAAGGTCCTGCCATTCTGCCTGCTCGTCTGCTTGCTCCCCCTGCAGGCCACCGCCTCCGAGTTCGTAAATACAACCTGCACCCCGGAACTGGAAAACACGCGCGAGCGCTACGAGAAGTTCAAAAGGCAGCACGTGGACAAGAAGATGGCGGCGCAAAAATGCACGGCAGCGATGAAACAGAAGAAGATCTACGACGACAACAACGTCTGCAAGAAGACGAACACGTTCATTCTCGCTGATGCCAAGGAAGTCCAGTCTGTCTGTAAGGGTCAAGGCATTTATAATAACGAAAGTCATTACACAGAGAGCAAAAAGAAGTTCAGAATTGTGGTTTGTACAGTCAAGAAGCAAGCCAGGAAACCCAAATGTGAATACAAGGGAAAATGTCTGAAAAACAGAGTCATTGCTGTGAGTTGCAAAGATGGTTTACCTGTGCACTTCGCAGGAGATCACCAGTAAACCTTATGGTGAGGAAAATGCTTTAAAACAACTTATTAAAATTAAAGATACTTACTATATATACACCTTTTGATGCATTTTAGGAAACAACTATGTCTTTCATTTTTTGGCGTATAAAAAAACCCAACCTAATGTATTTTCCTCAAAGTATAAACAGAATAAAGCCATTACATTGAACCTACTGCTTAATAAAGAGCTGTGTTGTGCTTATGTTGATGATCATAAATTACATGCTAATAACAATAGTGTTTCAGAAAAAATTTTAAATATTACATGGAATCCTGGATTAAAATAAACTGTCAGTAGAAGATGGAAAAGACTTTAGTCTTCCACCTAAACTTTGTTTCCAGCAACTCAATTTGAACGTTCAGTCTTCAAATCTTAAGCTACTCATCAGTTTCATAATCATGAAACTGATTCTCATCTTTCATCCCGTTATCCATCTGAAGACCTAAAAACAAAACCCAGATAACCTGATGAATATTTCTCAGTTTCTAGCATTTTTCAAATAAATATCATTTTAATAATCCTAATTGACATAAAATGAAAATGCTGCGTGTTTTCTCATACAATATATGCAAATATCTGGTTTCAACTTAATCTGCTGACAGGCTCAGAATCCTCCTTCATTCAAAGCAGATCTGCAATCTTCAAGATAAAACAAATTGTATTTGAATTAATTTGTGAAACGGTTTCCCACCTGCACTTCTACTTCAGCTTTTCTTAAATGCAAAGAAAGCGTTCTTTAAATTCCCATTGCCACAAAGTACTGACATGGTGTGACGATTTATGAAGTTATCCATTAAGAGCAAACACTTCAAACAATTTGTTTCTTCAAATAATAAAGAAAATAGTAGAATCAACTACCTAACTGCTGTTTTTTTCTTTTGTCAGATTTACAAATTTAGAATGATGCTTTTTAATTCACCTGCTACTACAGTAAGAATCCTAACCCCACACTAAGAGCTTCTTTTTCAGATTTTTACCTGCAATTATGGAATAAATTATAACTGTACCTTCAGTGAGGATCTCCGCAATTCTGGCCTCATTTGGTGAAGAATAGCTCAAATTAAAGAGAGGATCCTCACTCCTTGTGTCCAACAATAATAAAGGATCTTTCTGTGAATTTCCCCGACCTTAAAGGTTTTGCATAACCCACATTCCCATCTTAAAATATGCTTGATTTTTGCTGATTTCTGTTCAGATATGGGCTTATCTTTATTCAAATTGGATAAACTGGTCTCACTTTCTCACCTGGATGCTATATAACAAGCCCAGATCAGTCAGAGTGCAGCTTCAGAGACTTTCCACCGTTGAAGATCTTCCTCAGTCTGTGCTTCAGACACCCAAGACTACCAACACAGTCAGCTGAAAGGGAAAAATAACATCTGGTATGTGATTTCACTGGGATTTTTTCAATTTAATCTTTGACAAATTGCATTTTTAGCTATTTTTAACAGGTAAATGTTGATCACCTTAGTTTTTCTCTCTCCACCAGTAATCATGAAGATCCAGGTTGCCGGCTTCCTGCTGATGGTGCTCTCTGCTGTCGAGCTCTCCGAAGGGCAGCATGCGATTGAGAATAACGTCATTGACAGCATGACCAAAGAGCAGTGCAACGACGTCATGAAAGAAAGATTCAATAAGAAAGGGGGCTGCAAGTATGCAGAAACCTTCATTATAGCATCTCTCCAAGATGTGAATGATCTCTGTCAAAATGTGAAGGGGATCATGCCAGGTTTTAGCAAGAAAATATTTAAAGTTGTTGACTGTACGAAAGTTAAAGATTGTGTCTATAAAGGAGATGATAGCCATACAAAAACTCAACTTAAACTTGAATGTAAAGATAATCAAGCTGTGCGCTATGTAGGTGCTAAAAGGCAAATTTAAAAAAAAGATGCATTGCTTACTTAATGTCATTAATAATAAAAAAAAGCTAATGTTTTTCCTGGTTCAATGTTAATCTGATTCTGTATACATTATCCTAAATATATTGTAAAATTTTTATCTGAACTTCCAGATAGCCTCTACTGCAGCAGCTTAACATTACCATCTTATGTTTTGACTTCTTTAATGTTGATGTTATATCCCAAATAAACCTATTGCATGATCTGAGAGACTTAAAAAATGTTTATTTCTATCTACATGTCAGTTTTTTTGAATGTTTAACAGATAAAATGTATTACTAACTTAAGTACAAATGAAATGGAGTTGATGGACAAAGAAGGAAAAAACAGATTTGGGAAAAGAAAAACTGGGAGCAGACATATCTTGCAGAACCTGTGTAGAGTTTTTGTTCTCTGATCAGATACAATTCATATTATCAAATACATGACTTGCTATTCAAATCCACTTTGTGATAATACAGCTGTGCTGGTCAGATTAGATAATTTTAGAGGAAATACAGGGTGTTGGATGAATGAGGGACTCAAAAGCAACAGAGAAGCAGACTGCAGGACTCAAGTTATTATTTCAAATGACTGAACAAAAATACTTACAGTTTAGGACAAATCAGGAAATTAAATACTCAACAAGGAATGAAGACAAAAGGCTGAAGGAGAGTTGATTACAAAAATGGAATCTGGTGTGACACTGGAAGAGCAAGGAAAGCAGTACCATCAAA